>NW_017307212.1:45053-53344 GCF_000935625.1 Nanorana parkeri
AGAATAATAACGTGCTGGATTAGTGTGATCCTAGTTCATTTTATTACTTCATTGCTGTGCTGTATGTGTATAGGCCAATGTAGTTGGATCTGTATGTGCGTTATAATTAATCGAAATTAATCGATTAATCGATTTTAAAAAATTTCAATTAATCGAACAGGAAATTTTTAATCATTACCAGCCCTAAGATATATATCTATATGTACAGGGGTTGTATTTTTGTTTACGTGGGGGGGGGTGTTTTGGGAGTAGAAGTGTATTAGGCTGCATTCACACCTTTATTTTAGGTGCAATTAGGGATTTCTGCGTCAGGAACTTGCGTTTTCCTGCAACAGAAATCCCTAAATTGGTGTCTTACAAATGGCAGCTGTCATCTAAGTTAATGATCAGGTAACAGCAGCTCCATGTAAACGCCTGCACACCCCATGTAAAGATACGTGATATGTTTACATTCCGCTAGGAATCAATCATTCTCCCTGGACGCATGTAATCATATCACGTATAATTACATGCGGTGTGCAGGCATTTACATTCAATGGTGTCACCTGATCATTAACTTGAATAGGTGACAGCTGTCACTTGAAAACGCCAGATTAGGGATTTCTGCTGCAGTAAAACGCAAGTTTCTGATGCAGGAATCCCTAATCGCACCTAAACCTACAGATATGAATAGGACCTTATTGTGAGTGTATATTGGTGTCTGTAGTACGTAAACTGGATACAGTTACACTTTATTTTAAAGTATGAAATGTGGCAAGCGGCCCCCAAGAGAGAAAAAAATTTGTCGAGTGCCCCCGAGACGGAAGAGGCGGAGACACGGAAGAGGCAGAGACACTGACGGAGGAGGCGGGAGGCGTCGCCGAAGCTCCAGTCGGGCAGCGAAGATGACAAGGAGGCCGTGTCGGGCGCCGAGGATGAGGCCGCGTTCCAAAGAGGTCAGGCCATGCAAGGTAAGAGGACTGTGCTGGTAGAGCCCAACATGGATTCTGCACAGCACACCAAAGAGTCTCAGGTGTGCTGTGCAATACCCTTTGATGGGCTCTGCAGGATCTGAGGGGGCTCTGCAGTCTGCAAAGCCCACCACAGATCTTGCAGAACCCCCCTGAGATGCTGAAAGGGTCTCTGCAGGATCTGTGGGGGGCTTTGCTGGGTCTCAAGGGGGCTTTGCAGGATCTGTGGTGAGCTCTGCGAGGTCTATGGTGGGCAGAGCCCACCACAGATCCTGCACAGCCCCCTGAGACTGCAGGGTCTCAGGGGGGCTGTGCAGGATCTGTAAAAATCATCAACCGGATCTCAGGGGGGATTTGCAGGATCTGAGTCGGGGTCTATGGTGGGCTCTGCAGGGTCTCAGGTGGGCTTAGCAGCCTGAGACCCCACAGAGCCCACCACAGACCTTGCAGAGCCCACCTGAGACCACAGCCGAGTGGAGTAAATTTAGTGTGTGGGGGGGCGCCCGAGATAATGTTTTGAAGGGATTTTTAGTCCTCTATAGCTGATGGTATTCTGCATTAGAGTGTAAGCTCCTCTGTACAGAGACTGATGTGACTTCTCTGTACAGCACTGCGGTATATGTCAGAGCTTTATAAATGTATAATAATAGTGTGTGACTGTGCGGGGGACATTAGAGTGTTAGCTACTTTAGTGCAGAGAATGCCAGGGGGGTTGGGGGGCCAGTGAGATCCGATTCTCTATAGCAATATGTCTGTGAAGGTTCTCATTCATCCAGGTCACATGGTATATCTGTAAAAAATAAGTCAAGGCAACTGGACTTTCTGTATTTTTCTTGAAGACGTTTCACTGGCCATCCAACCAGCTTTCTCCATTCAGAAATTTCTGAATGGAGAAAGCTGGTTGGATGACCAGTGAAACGTCTTCAAGAAAAATACAGCAAGTCCAGTTGCCTTGACTTATTTTTTACAGATATTCTCTATAGCAAGCTTCCTATATTGTAGCACGGTTTGTGTGTCAGCTGTAGCCCTGCGATACTTACTAGTGGCCGGCCCTGCCCCTCGATTGCGCTTCTGTGTTTGGCTCCGCCCCCTGTTGTGAGGGGTGGGACCTGTTGGTGGTCACGTGATTGGGCTGCTCAGTCTAAAATGCCCGGGCCTATTTTTAGTCCCAGTCCGGCCCTGCACACACATATAAGTAAATCATACTTGCGGTTGTGTGGATCCTCACTGGAAGCAAGGTAAGTTCTTTGGGAAGGCTGATCCCTACAGGTTTCATGTAGTGCAGTCTGGTTTATGGCTGCAAGGATGGAAATGTAGGTTTAAACATTGAAATGAAGCAGCAGGCTTGATTTTGTAGAGCTGATAATGCAGATTGCACACACAGGGCTGCAGCAGCAGGTTGGAACAATGCATGCTTCACACAGAGTATGTTTGCATAATGGATCACTCAGAGAGCTCACACTGGGAATTGGTTGTAGAGATCACAGTGCTGAGAACACACACCCACGTCAGCAGCAGTGGATTAGATCATGATGAGTCTCACAGGAGTATTGACTTGTCACAGATTAGAAGTGAGACAAGGTGAGACTCCATGGGTGCTGATTAGCTCTCAAGCAGGAAAGGAGAGAGGCTATTTGAACCTTGTGGCCTAAAGAGGAAGAGATAGGTGACTCTGCAGGACCTGATTGGTTGAGGGGTGGAGCTCTACTCTGATCCTGGAAGGTAAGTATATTACAGCTCCTTTTTTACAGTATAACACTGTAATGTCTTAAAAGTTTAATAACACATCCAAGACACATCAAAACTGCAATCTCACTTTCCCCAATCAGCCTCCATCCCTATATTCCAAATTGCTTTCACAAAACAAAATAAAAAATATAAAATTAATGTATGTATTTGGTAGAAATTGGCTAAAGGTGCCCATACACTGTGCGATTATCGCACGATAATCGCGTGAAATCCCGCAATCGTACGATAATCGCAAAGTGTATGGAAGGCATGCAACCGTTTTTACTGTACGGTTGCACGTCTTTTGTCTAAGGAGAATGCTAGAAAACCAGCCGAGAATCAATGCCGCACGAGCCGGTGTGCGCACGCGCACACTGCCCGTTCGGCATTGCGGTCATCGGAAGCCAGCCACTCAGTTGGGCGGGCTTGCGATGATCGCAAGTACGATCTGCCTGTCCAAGATGGGCAGATCATACTTTTTAAAATTACTTTACAACCATCGCAAGACTAGGGTCCTTTATGTCAGGACAGCATGTGAGCATTTAATGGAAAATAAAAAGATCTCTGCAATGCAACTTTTTTAATGTACCTGCTGCTAACAGAATTGTTGTGGTATGCAACTTATGCGTGCAGTATATCATCCATGATAAAAATACCATCTATTTGGAAACACATGGAGGAGGGGCGGCGCATGCTTGTCCCCCCTTCCCGCTCTGCTAGGCTGCTTTTTGGATCTGGTAAGGGATTTTAGTGGGGAACCCACTCTTTGTATTGTTTCTGTGGACTGTCAAAAGTTAAAAAGAAAAATGTCCCTTTTTTATTCTAATATCTCATTGCTGCAATGAAAATTAGCTCATAATTATCTAACACATCCGAAATTAATGAAAATGTCAGACTGGGACGAATCTGAATAATGAAACAAATTGACTTTTGGACCTGAATCCCTCAAAATAAACGAGCAAAAATTCGGAAACTAAACAAAACAATAATTTTGCCAGTGCACATGTCTACTTCTCTCCCTCCTCCTCCTTATGGGTGAATAGCAGCCAATTTTGTTGTACCTGCTTATGTTCCCTTTTTCTCCTCTTCCCCCTTAAAGATGTGCATTTCAGCCATTTCCTTGAACTGTTAGTGTGGCATTTTCCTTCTCCTGCACAGCAGCCACTTCTTTTAATTATTTTTTAAGTGCTGCTAATACATGCTTTACCTGGTCCTCCTCCTTTAGGCTATGCCGAAATTTCCTCATTTTATGTCCTCATTTCTTCGGATGCCTAAAGTGGCCTTTTTCTTCTACTCATCCTCTTAAGCTATCCTGCTATACCCCTTATTACCTGCCAACTGGTCATGAGGAGTTAGGGGAATTTTCAAAATGCCATCCCCATAGCCAGTTCACAGACCACTGCAGTGCTGATGGTGCAGTGCGGGAGGAGAAAGGCTGGCAATGCTGGCGGTGAGGAGGAGATTGATGGGAAGCTACAAAGGGGGATGTATTTTTGTTAGGGGTCTATTCACAAAGCAGCTGAATGATCTAGCCGTAGCTTCGGCCGATCCTTCGGGTAGCTTCGGCCCCAGGACCCCTTCGGTTCTGTAGAACTGAAGGGCTGCTGTACGGGCTATTCACTATAGCCCGTACAGCTCCCGAACTTGGCCGAACGGCTCAGTCGAGCATGTCTCCCTGCTCTGTGTCAGAATAAGAAAAAAAACGAAAAACCCTAACTCCTGGAGCGCCCGGGAGAGTTAGGGTTTTTTTTTGTTTTTTTGATGGCAGCAGAACCGCCGGCCAATGGAAAACTGTTGGGCAGAGCTAGCTGTCACTGCTAGCTCTGCACAATCGTTTTCTACAGCCGAGCCGAACAGCCGAGCTGCTCAGTGGCATTCGGCTATTTACTCACTGCTGTTCGGCATCTATAAGAATAGACCGAACAGCAGCGAGTAGCCTGCCGGAGGTTCGGCTCAGCTGATCCAGATGTTGGATCGGCTGAGTCGAACTCCTTCTGCACTTTGGGTCGGCCGAACATGCTGAGCATGTTCGGCCGACCTGAAGCCACCCGATGTACGGCTGATTTCAGCCAATATATGGCTGAAATCAGCCGTACCAGCCTGAAGTGAATAGCTGAACAGCGTTCGGCTCTCTTCGCTTAGGTCGGTCATTCACTCGGCTGCCTACACCAGCTTAGTGAATAGACCCCTTAATGTGTTTTTCTTGTAAGGCCATCCCTGCTCTGGAAAGCCAACAAGGGTAGGGGCAGAAATGCAGCCTGGATACTCCATTATTTAGAAAAAAAGGACCTAGACCTATACAACACTTTGTTTCTCTGCAAATATAAAAAAGGTTGCCTGTGCTTCCCAAAATCCTTCTTTTTTGGTTGCACATATAAGTGAGGGGGTGTGGAGAGGGAACTCTAGGGAGCTGGTGATTGGCACAGGGGTTTTTGAGGTGGCTGACAAACCATGACTTTTTTATTCCATCCAGATGCAGAATATTCACTTGACTGCAATATCGGAAACAGGGACAAGTAAAAGGCAAGGGAGGTAGGTGAACAAGCATAGAAAGATGCAAGCTGAAGTTGATAAATGGAGAAACAGATATGCGGGAAATAACATAGACTGGGGTAAGGAAATTAACCTAGGGGTCTACTCACGAAGCAGCCGAGGGCAGCCGAGTGAATGACCGATCTGAAGTGAAGTGGGCCGAACACTGTTCGGCTATTCACTTCAGGCTGATACGGCTGATTTCAGAATTAAATAGAAAACGATTGTGCGGAGCTAGCAGTGACAGCTAGCTCCGTCCAATAGTTTCCTATTGTCCGGCGGCTCTGCTGCTGTAAAAAAAAATTATACCCGCCCTCTGCTGATGGACCTGAACTGCAGCAGAGGGTGGGTACAATGCTAGTTTACTATTGGCTATTGCAAATTGAAATAGCCAATAGTAATGTCCCAATGCTTTTCAATGGGAAAATTCTTTTCTTTTCTTTTTTTCTATTCTGACATCACCGTGTCAGAATAAAGAAAAAAAAGACACCGCAGTGTTTCTCTCCTTGGCGGCCTGTAGCAGGAGACTCCCGGGAGCCAGGGAGAGTTAGCTGTTTGGAGATCAGTGTCCCTGGTTAGCAGGTAACCAGGGACGCTGAACTAATGTTGAAGCAACAGGTGTTGATGTTAGCATAGCTAAATAATGAGCTTGATATACAGACGGGGTGTGGACTTATCCTGTAGGTGCTATTTTAACCAGCAGTTGAGTTTTGGTGACACCTATACCTCACATCCATGGAGGAAAGCATGCTGTAGAACAACAAATATAACTGCTAAAATAACTGCAAGTATATGATATGCTTTACTGCTGATCTGTGGCACAAATTGGGTCTTATGAAAGCAGTGAGAGAACAGTGATATTTAAAAAAAGATAGAATGGACAGAAACCTGATTTTTGATAGTGCTAAGAGATGTATGCTGGTCCAGACGAAGCAGTTTTACCAACCTCCACTAATATTCTTTTATGTTACATTTTTTACACTATTTACAGATTATATATTTTTTTTATTGTTTTCATTTATCATATTTTATTTCATTACTTAAGCAAAAAACGTGGCCAGGGACATCAAGACTATAAGTAAAATCCTCTTAAGTGATTATATACAGTATCCTAAAATTAGAGACTTTTTCTGCTATCACAGATGTGTTTTACTGATGGAATAATCTTGCTATAATTCTGCATTGGTAACAAAGATATATCTCTCATATGAAATGTAACACCAGATCTAAAGAGGATTGATGAAGATGTTAAAGCAAAAGGTCTTCTATTCAGCTTACTTTGTTGTGTCAATTGCATAGGCCGAACAGATCAAAACTCTTAGGGGTCTATTCACAAAGCTGCCGAGGGCAGCCGAGTGAATGACCGATCAGAAGTGAAGTGAGCCGAAATTCTGATTGCCAAAGCAGACTTTTCTACCTGCCTGACAAAAATGAAGACTTTGATGAGAATGCATAAGCTGACTTTGTTAAACAATCTGATGCTTGTGGCATAATCACCTCTTTTGTTGGGAAAAAAGAAAGTACCAAATATTATATCTGTTTATGTAGTTAATTGTGTAAGGTCCAAAGGCTTGTTCACACCATGTCCAGAGCAGATCTGATGTGGGTTTTTTTCTTCTCACTTCACTTTAGTTTGGCTTAAAGCATGCTCCAGTGCATTCTATTGCATTTGCATGCATTTTTGTGCATTCCAGACCAGATAAAATGCGGCATGCTGTACTTTTTTAAAAGCTCTGGAACTGAACACAGTGGTGTGAACTAACCTAATTTTTACCATTGGAATTACTGTGTATAACATTTTTGGTGCAGATAAACAAATGTTCTTGAGATGGTGTGAACAGGCCCTGTGTGTGTTTAGGCAGCTACTAAATAAATTACTGTTTTGTGAACATTTTATAAATGGATATTTTCATTTACCAAATAGTAGTGGCATAGACGGTTTCTAAATTTAAAAAAAATGGGGATACTATAAAGGATATAGTAGTGTAAAATTGACCAGAGGCAGTACTGTTTATTCATGGATAACAGGCCTAACCAATGTATGGATTTTTATTTAAACTATGGGGTATAGTTATACAGTATAATAAGCGATGTCATGTGAGGTGGTTTAGGTGCACATTCTTTTTGCACATTTTTCTTTTAAATGATGCAAAACAAAGAAAATCTCCTGGACATCGTGTCAGCAGTACCTATCTGATGTGCTCTAATCCCCCCAAGTTAAAAGTTATCTTGGAAAAGGCAATTGAAGAGCTAGCAAGCAATCAGTTGTTGTGGACAGATACAAATTATTTTTGGATGTACAGATCTGTGTGTTCAAATGCAGATGCATACGGACTCATAAATAGACTGCAAAAAAAAATGCAGCCAGCAAAAAATATGCACTTTTAAAAACACACTCAAACCTGAAGCTCATCCCCAGTGGCGTAACAACCGGGGTGGCAGCAGGGGCGTGGGCCCCGGGCGAAAAGTGAAGGGGGGGCGCCGGCCGAAAATGGCACTTTTGGCTAAATGCCGAAAGTGACATTTTCCTGCCGTTTTGTCGGCGCGGCCGTGATTCCTTTCATCCCCGCTGGGACACAAAGCAGTGCCCAGCAGGGATGAAAGGAATCAGAGAGAAAATGACAGCCGGCCGAGCGCTGCGGGACGAGCGCTGTGAGCGGCCAGTGTCTTTCCTCCCACACCGCTCGGCCGCCTATCACAGTGCAGCAGAGCGGTGTGGGGCGGAGACAGCCAGCGCTGTCACAGGAGGCTGAGCTCTCCTCTTGCAGCCTCCTATGACAGTGTGTGTCGAAGAGGAGAGCGGGTACAAGCACTCAGTGATCAGTGATCGCTGAGTGTTTGTACATAATTGAGGACCTGGTATGTATACTGTATCCTCAATTATGAATGAATGGGAGTGATCTATATCCCCTCCTGTTCATTCATAATTGTAGTTATAGTAAACATACCATGTTATCAATGAACAGGAACACTCATAAAGGATTCCTGTTCATTGATAACAGGGGACACAGAAAAAGAGATTGAGGACTCTGTGTCCTCAATCTCTTTTTCTATTTTTAAAGGGAAATATCAGGGGTCTGT
>NW_017307212.1:53990-57583 GCF_000935625.1 Nanorana parkeri
ATGGGGGGGGGCGAAAAAAAAATTCTGCCCCGGGCGCCCAGAACTCTGGTTACGCCACTGCTCATCCCTACTTAACGCCTTTATTTATTTATTTATTGATGAAATCAAGGTCTAACTAACCACTGTTTTTAAGATGTTACAAATTTGTGGGCTTTTATATAGAAGGAGTTTCATCATTATCAACATTATTTACTCTCTGGAGAAAAAATAAAGTGATGCTGCACCTTGGGAAGAAGACAGACCTGCTATGTAAAAACTTCTCATTATCTTTAACTATGAAAATAGCAGTATCAATGTAAGGCTGTTAAGAATGGTCGTATTTAGTTCTGTGGTGGGTGATGGCCATAACATTGTTGACTTCAAGTGAGGGGAGACTTTACAGGGATTTTTTTAAATGTGCAGAAAACTGAGCTGATCTGTATTTGGGGCTAAATGTTCACAAGTGTGTAAAGCTTGCCTTCTGTCATGGCTATAAGTATAAGGTACCAACCAGCTATGGCAGAGATCAATTTGTGAAGGTTAAAAGCTACTGCATTTTTAACTGAAACCACACTGCCTCATTTCTTACCAGGTATACTGGTGAGGTAAATGTATGGGGAGTCTTTGTGTGTACATTTGGGAGTAGAAAGTTGACTGAAATGTGTTTCTTTGACACAAATTATGTCACTATTGTATGAATGGGCTTCCTTCCAAAGCATAGAACATTAGGGGGGTGGTTCAGGCCTTTAGCCTTTATCAAAAATATCTTAAGTCCCATTATAGAGATATAAGGGGTAAGGTAAGAAAAGTAACCATGGGGCATAATCAGCATGGTCTACAAAAAGATGACACATCCATACAAGTAGATCTGAAGGTGTAATTCCAAGTTCACATGCTAAATAAACATTGAGACATAATCAGGGCATCTTACCGGAAGAAAAAAGAGGACATTTCGGTGGGTACGTATGCAGCAGGGTGCTGAGGAACACTGTAAAATTGTGAAACATTTTCCACTTTGACAGGGCATCTCACATTAGTAAATATTGGTAAATGAAGTCAAGCTTGCCTCAGGTCAATAATCATGTCTTGGTTCAGTACTCATTTGTAACAGACAAAATAATTTGTCTGGAGCTGGTGTAGATGCTTTTGGGGGAACTGTCTCTGCTGTGGTGTCTCAACTACTCAAAAGCTCAAGACCTTCTTCCAAATAAAGACATAACATGTGTGGCCCCATTTCTATTCAGAATGAGCTTTGTGGGTTCCTGAGTGCAAACATGCACTGAGCTAAATCAGCACAACATTTAAGTTTGGAAAGGAAGATGTTCAGACTTTCTCACCACTTGCAATAGCTTTTCTTTCACATGGAAAAAGTCAATATGCATTAACACATCTCACGGTCATTTTTCTGGGAGATAAGCAGGTTTAGGGAGACAATGGATTCTATCAATTACACATTCTGCACTGGGTATCTGAGGTAGAACAAAGCATAGGAGGTTGTGCATTTGTGCCAGCAAGTCAGATTGTTTTACAGGTTTTTGTATGCCTACACTTTAAAGTATATTTTCACTTTTGCAGCTAAATTGGGATAACAACTATTTTATATTTGTTATATGTTCTCATTCACATAGCATACGCTAAAAAAATTGAAAATGCTTCTTGCAGTTTGAAAAGCTTTTACTTGGGTTAGGGTTTTAAGGATTAACATTTCTTCTTGATTGAACTTCTTTTAAATGTTACGAGGGGCTGCGATGGGTGAGGTCTTGTCCATTCAGAGTTGGCTTGCCCATTGTAATAAAGCTTATCAGATAAACAAAATCCTCAAGTCCCAAGACTTTCCATGGGGACATACCAATGTGAAAGGGCTCAGAAAAAAAACTGTAAGCAGCCATCTTGCCTGTTTTGAAAAAACATCATAAGGTAAGATTTTTTTTCTTCAAATTTATGTTTCAGTATGCTGTGTGAATAGGATCACATAACGAACATATAGAAGGGTTTTCCTAAATTTGATTGCAAAAGTGGAAATACGCTTTAAATTGTTTTAGCAAGCTCTGTCCTCTAAATCGTACAGTTTAGATTTCATCCATTTGAGATTATCTTCTGCATCGTTGTGAGATTCAATCAAGTTGTTAACTGTGGAGACAAATTTGCTTATGCTTTATTCTATGTGATTGACCATTTTGACATTCCCTGGAATTCCACACAAAATGTTTATAACAATTGTGTTAATAAGGGTAAGCAACATTGTGTGAATCTCAGCTGCGGATGATACTCTGAACACATGATTAGTGTATTAAATGCAACTTTACTTAAGTCATAGAGTTTTTCTTAGTGTCAATATCATCCACAAGTTATTTCACTTTCAGAGAGACATAGGATATGAAACTTTGTAAGAGTTTTTCTTAGTGTCAATATCATCCAAAAGTTATTTCACTTTCAGAGAGACATAGGATAAGAAACTTTGTAACTTAATGAAAACACTTTCCTCTTTCCGTCACTTCAGAGTTGCAAATGTAATTAGAATAAAATAATGGATAACAGATACTTGCTGTTTAGTATTATGCATGATGCGAACCACCATTGAGGAACATGCGATTTGAGTGGCGACTTCAGTCCTTCTTTCCTGAGCATTGGAATAGAGCTGGCAGTGTTGGTTGCTTTGGGAGATCTCAGCTGAAGACTAATATAGCTGTAGAGGTATTGTGTCCCACTCAAGAGGCTGGCTGCTGCTTTCACAAGAGGAAGTACTAGGGGTTAACAGAAAAGAGTCTATAGGAAGATAATATTATGAACTGTGCCCTGTATGTATTATGGGGAAGTTCTCATGATTGAATACAGTCCAGGATGGAGAGTGGAAAGATGCCAGTAATATGCTTGCTTTCAGGAGGGGAGAGAGGGGAGATAGAACTCCTTTGTCCGGCGTCTGCATACATTGCAGGAATGCTGGACAATTGAAACTCACAGCTTAAGCCGACGGGCAGGGAGGAGCAGTGCCACATCACGTCACGTCGGCAGAGAGGAGGCGGGTCTACCCTCCATGTTCGGGATGCCGGAAAGATAAGTATGTTACAATTTTTGCACTAAAGACATGATGTCAGTGTGTAAGGAGGTATGTAGTGATATCAGCATCTTTTAGTGTGGTGTCTGGCTGATTGAGAGGAAATGGCTGATTGAGAGGAAATGCATTAACCCTTTCGCTGCCAAGCCCTCCGGAACATTTTTCAAATCAGCTGGCCAAGCCATTTTTGAATTTTCTGCAATTTTTGCTATTGATTTGATTTTTCAACTGCTGCGTTGCTAGCGTTTGTAAAAGACCCCCCAAACCATATATTTTCTGAAAGCGCAGGCCCGGTAGAATAAAAAGATGGTGATACTAAATTTGTAGGCCCTGCGATAATTGCGCAAATGTTTCTCAAATTAATATTAAACCGATAAAAATACACAATTCAATTGTTAAAACACACCAAAATCAGTATCCGTGCACAAAAAAAAATATTTTTTGACTAAATCTAAAAGATAAAACTGTATTGAGTTAATAAATAACAAATATTAGCAAATTTGTAATTGCGCCTTTTTGCGAAAAGGTAAAAAAATGAAGGTATGCAAAACTGTAAATA
>NW_017307212.1:58382-65602 GCF_000935625.1 Nanorana parkeri
GTCATCAGCGGCTTCTGAGCCGCTGATGACAGCTATTAATTTAAAGGGGACAGTCTGCTGAACAGTTATACTATAAGCTGATGAACAGTTCTACTATAAGCAGCTTATAGTAGAACTGTAAATGCCAGGTCCGTATGGCATACTGACCTGGCCAGCTGGAAGCACTTTTGTAGGTCCGTATGCCATACGTCCTTGGCAGCGAAAGGGTTAATAGAATTGTTAAGTACCTTGTTGTAATCCTTTAACCTCCCTGGCGGTATGATTGTGCAGGATTTTAACACGCCAAAGTGGCACATTGTTTTTCATGGCAATTTGTTGTTTTATATTGTAGGCCTGTAATTCTTAGTAAATATTAGGAATAACACATATAAATACTATTGATTTATTTATCTAGTGCTTTATGAAGTGCTATGTCGCGTTTCTTCATCTACATACTTCTCTCTGAGTTCTAAAAGAGAACATGTTCCCTTGTCTGACAGAATGTCCTTTACTTTTAGATTGGGGGACCTACTCCACTTTACAAAGGCTGGGTCTTCTCTTCCTGGAGGGAAGTATTCATTCCCTATTAGCGGTATTAAAATCGAGTTGTACAACCACCCAGATCTCCGGTATAACCGGTCCCATGTCCTCATAGTGGAAATCGTTAGTGGTAGCGTGTTTGGCGACAGGCATCTTTTGGATGGTGGTATCCAGATTGTGCCCGAAAGAAGGGTCTCGTTATATACTGTCTCCATCAACGCCCAGCTTTTCTGTCCCATCCCGAATGTCCAATCTGCTATTCTTACTAATTGGGCCACTATATGGTATGTCCTGAAGTCTGGGAGGGCTAAGCCTCCCTCCTGTCTCGCCCTGCTCAAGGTCTTCCCGCATATTCTGTGTCTACCATTCTGCCAAACGTATTTAGATACGACTTTCTGTAAAATTTGAAAAAAGATTCTAGGTATCTCAATGGGCATCATCTGAAACAAGAACAGTATTTTTGGGAGGGTCATCATCTTAATTGCGTTGATTCCTCCCCACCCACGATAGCGTTCTCAAGGAGTAAGATGCTAAATTTGATTTCATTAAGTTTAACATCGCGACATAGTTTTGTTGGTATAGCTCCTTAATTTTAGATGTTAAATTAATTCCCAGGTATTTGAGTGCCTTTTGTTTCCATCTAAAGGGAAAATACGGGATCAGTGCTTGTCTTTCCTTTTCTGGTACCGTTATATTTAAAATCTCAGATTTATCTAAATTGATTTTAAAGTTTGATAGCTCTCCGTAAACTTGTAATTCTCTCAGTACCTGGGGCAGAGTTATTCTGGGGTGTTTTATATATAATAAGTTATCATCTGCGTATGCTGCGATTTTAGCTTCTCCCGCTTGTGTCTCTATTCCCTGGATGTTTTGATTCAAACAAATCATAGCTAACAAGGGTTCAAGAGAGAGAGCAAACAGAAGCGGGGATAGGGGGCATCCCTGGCGTGTACCGTTGTATAATGTGAATTCCTGTGACAGGAAGCCATTGATTCTCACTTTTGCTTTCGGATTATCGTACATGGCAGTTATCCAACTCATCATCCTTTTCCCCACCCCCAGTGTGATTAGTGTGTTAAACATGAAACTCCAGTCTACTCTGTTGAAGGCCTTTTCGGCGTCCACTGACAGCAGTATGACTGGAAGTCCCTGTCTCCTTGCCACATGTATTAAAGATATGGTCTTGAGGGCGTTATCTCTCTCTTCTCTTCCTGGTATAAAGCCCACTTGGTCTGTGTGTATCCATGATGGGATAAAGGGGCGTAATCTATATGCTAATATTTTTGCATAAAGCTTGGTGTCTACATTCATGAGAGAAATTGGGCGGTAACTTGCGCATAAGCTTGGATCCTTTCCTGCTTTCTCAATTACCGTTATATGTGCCTTCAGCGCTTCAGTGTGCATTTTGGAGTTTTCTCCTATTGAGTTTACATATTGACAGAATGGTTGACCTAAAACTTCCTGGAACCTTTTATAATACAGTAAAGTGAATCCATCTGGGCCAGGGCTTCTACCTGTCGGGGTTGAAGCCACTGTCCTTTTGAATTCCTCAGGTGTAATATCTGTTTCTAGCGCGTTTAACATATCTCGTGGCGTTATTGGGAGTCTTGCCTGTTTCAGGTACGTTTTAATTTTTTCTATTTTTCCCGTTTCCTCCGTGGGTTTACCCTGCTCGGGGGGCCCTTTCACCTGGTATAATTCTTGATAAAAGTCCCGAAATGTCTCCGCGATTTCAGTTGTGGAGTGTACTATAGCCCCTGTTTTAGTTTTGACTTTAGCTATATACGTAATGGTTTGTTTGGTTTTAAGTGCCTTCGCCAGAAATTTGCTAGGTTTATTCCCCACCTCATAATGTTGTCTTTGGGTTATATTAAACGCCCGCTTGGTATCCGCCTCCAGGATTTCTTTTACTTGTTCTCTCTTCAGGGTTAATTCCCTGAGGGCTCCCTGGTTTAGGGTTATTTTATGGGTTGTTTCCAACTGTTGAATTACTTCTAATAATGTTTTTATATCCTTAGTTCTCTTTCTTCCGCTTAGCCCCTATTGCGACCAGTTGGCCCCTGAGGACTGCTTTATGTGCCTCCCACACAATTGCCGGTGATACCGGGATACAACAAAGACTTAAAATGCTCAATGCAAACAAAGCAGTGGGTCACGAACTCTTCCCGATGATGTATCTAGCTTGGGGTCTATGCATAGATTAAAGTCCCCAGCTATTATCAGGGTACCCTTACGTATTTCCCCCAACCTCGTTAGTATTTTTAACAGAAAGGAGACTTGCAGCCGGTTCGGCGAGTATATATTCACCAGCGTGTACTCCATCCCGTTAACAGATACTTGTAAAAATAAAAATCTACCCTCTGTATCCAAGAGTCTAGCATGTACCTGCACAAACATATTTCTCCTGAACCCTATTGCTACCCCCTTCGATCGATTGTTATTCGAGGAGCTGTAGAACCATTGAGGGTAATCTCTTGAAACTAAGTATGACTTTGATGTATGTGAAATGTGTGTCTCTTGTAGAAAAATAATATCTGCCTCGTGTCTTTTCATTTCCTTTAGAATCTGATATATTTTAGCCATTGCATTTAAACCCCTTACATTATAGGAAATTACTTTAATATTTGCCATATAATTCTCCTGGGTGATTTTCCCTATTCTCCTCTTGAGCCTTGGCGTATCCCCTTGTTGATAGAGCCCCGACGCATACTCCACTCATACCCCCATCCCCTCCCCATCTCCAACCCTCCCCCCTGAGTCTAACAGTTTTCCGCCTCTACATTGGCGAATCAGGGTTCTACATACGGGCCTCTGTCCCCTATGTACCCTATACCTAATGTGGGCCTGGACCCCCCTGTGACAGCGATCTTGTGAGTCCCCCCTCCCCTTTGGCATGATTTACCTTAGCCGCTGTGCTCCCTCCCCCTTTGCCATATTGATACTCTAACATTTAAACATTTTACCATTTTACCATTTAACCCCCCTGTTGTTTTACAGAACCCCTCCCCTGCGCTCTAGCTAGGTAGGGTTGGCAATCTACACATTTCAAGATTTTTTAGGGTTACTCTCTTTTACTATCCTATGTTCTATTTTGTCTAGATTTTTGCCATTGATGGTTCCGGTTTGTTCTTTGTTCTGGTATTTGCTCCTCCTGCTATTCTGGTAACTCTGGGGGGGGGATTTCTAGTTTATTGCAAAAGTCCACTAAGTCCTCTGGGAATCGTAGGACAGCTGTTCTACCCTCTCTTGTTGCGATAAGACACGAGGGGAAACCCCATCTGTATGCGATGTGTTGTTCTTGCAATATCTTGGTTAAAGGTTTGAGGGTTCTCCTTCTTGCCAAAGTCTCTGGGGCCAGATCAATAAAAGTCTGTATTTTGGATCCCTCTATCTCTAGCTCAGGTGTACGCTTCAGGGATTCCATAATTTGGACTTTATCTGTGTAATAATGGAACCGTACGATAACATCCCGTGGGCTTTCTCCTCCAATCCTTCTGGGGCGTATAGCTCTGTGTGTCCTATCAAAGTTCATCTCCGCTGCTGGTGAACATTGTAATAAGGTGTTAAACATGCCCCTTAGCTTATCAGGTAGCTCCCTCTCCCCTATTATCTCAGGGATACCCCTCAGTCTTAGGTTGTTCCGTCTATTCCTGTTTTCCTGATCTTCCACCCTGTATGACACCATTCTGTTAGTTATTCCAGCCATTCTACTCTGTTCCTGCAGTTCTTTGATCGCTTTAGAGTGTTGATCTAACTGTTTCTCCGTATCCTCTACCCTCTTTAAGACTTGAGATAGTTCAGATCTTATGGTGGTCAAGTCAGCTTTTATTGACTCCTCCATGTGTTTTAGCAAGTTTATAAGTTCGTTTTTCGTAGGGAGGGACTGTGCTAATGCACACAATGAGGTATCAGTACCTTGCTGAGAGTCCTCTGATGTCCCCGAGGTTGTCGGTGAGACGAGCTGTCCATCCGTGGTGGGTATCGTTTGGTCCCCGGTGCGCTCTCTGCCATGCTCCGGAAGTAGAACTCCGTCTGCTGCTAGTGCAGCATCTCTCTCGTCCCGTCCGCAGTGGACTTGCACCGCTGGTTCCTGGGCCAATAAACGCCTAATCGCCCCCGTCTTTGAGGTTTTGGATGCGGCCGATTTGTGGGCTCTTCTCCCCCCCATGATTGGGCTTAGTCTCGGCTGTGTCTCGGGCAGTCAGATCCGTATATTCAGTTTCAGCTCATTCAATACGGCGTAGGGGGATTCTGTCAGAGCTGCAGCTACTCACAATCTACCGCCGCCATCACAGACAGGCTCCTCCCCTTCTCCCCGCAGTGACACTTTTGCACAATCCCGAGTGTGGCTCGGGTTTACCGCTCTTGGTACTGACAATTAACCCCGAGCCACACTCGGGAATACCGCCAGGGAGGTAAAGAATACAGGCTTATCCCTGTCTGGCCTTGTTACATTTCAGCCATTCGGGGTCTGGAGGGGGCCGCAGACCCTCTTTCCTCTTGCAAGTCATACTGATAAGTGGCAGGGTGAGTACCCAAGGCTAGAGAGTGAGATATAAGCCAAGTGTGCAAGCTCCTGGTTATGTGGTCATGCAGCTCACGCACACCCCCCCCCATTTTTTTATAGGTATGATGCAATATTTTGGCATGGGGTGGGCTATAGTAAGTGTACATGGATATTCAAAAAATATTTTTATGTTGCATTTATCATGTTTTAACCATGTTTTTTCATGAATATGCCATGCATTTGCCATGCATTCATATTGACTTGAATGGAAAAATAACAGCAAAGCACATTTTCAGGAACTCCACACAAGTAAACCATATTATTAGAATGATACCAATTGTGTCCTTTTAGAGAAACTTCCCTTCCCATTCTGTCCTGCAGAAAAGGAGATAACATTTCTCTAAAATTAGTGTAATTCTGTTATAACATTGTCATCAGAACAGGCATCCCCATTGAAATATTTGCCTTCACCTCTTGTTTTCGTAAGAACTCTCACTTTTGGATTTACTTTTGGATTTATTCTCACTTTTTTGCTCCATTGCAACAGTCAACAGAACAAACAGAGGGGTGGCTCTCTCTAACAGGAATAAAGACAGCAATAGAAAATTGACAGAGGGTGTAATCCTATCTACGTGATCCTAAGCTAAAAAAGTCACACTTGAATATTAATGTATTCTTTCTTAAATATACTTTATTCCATATATTAGTCTTTTTTTATATGTACATATTTGTACATATTTTATCTATGTCTATGTTACCTGTATACTATACTTTTAATTGAAAATCTGATAAACATTTATAGAAGACTGAGAACAGAAATAGTATAACGTCAGCTCATGCTCCAAGCGCCAAACCTCAACACCATTTTTATTCTAGCTCCTTTCTGACATTCACATTTAAAAATTTAAAATTAGTTTCAGCATCAGAGCAAAGAGCCAGCTTCAGTTTTTAGAACACCGTCACCCCTGTTTGGTTACTAAATGGTTGCAACACATTACTGCAACTAAAGGCTTTTGAAATGTTAGGCAAATATGTTTTTTTTCTGTATAATGACATACTGGCTTAACCACAACATTTTTATGCTATTCTTTTTCTTGAGATTTTGTAGTGAAAAACATTACATGCTTTTAATTCCAGGTGGTCATGACCTTCTAAAGAATTTCAGAATAGCAATTTGTCATCCTATAAAAACCTGACCTAAGTGTTAAATGCTGCTTTTAGTTGCTTTTACTTTACAGGAGGGAGAAAAACACCCTATTACAAAGGACATTTACCTACAAGGATAGCTATTACTGTAAATATACAAACACATGTAAACATATATGCATGCACATTTCACTTTTAATTATCTTTAATTTTGCAGCTCTGATATCCTTATGTTTTGTTATTGGTCTAAAGGAAATAAAACCAATCACTGTTTTAGAGAAAAACCTCAGAAGAGAAGCTTAATATAATAATATAGCCTGTACATAGCTTTCCTCAGCCTGATTATACATACCTTCTTTGCCATTTAGGTGCTATGAGCTAACAGCTGTATAATAAAAATAGTGTCCTGGCAAAGTATGTGTGGCAGTAACACTTTGATTTTCACCAGCTGTACATATATTATATATATTATACATCAACATTAGGGCAGCTAAGCATGAGCAGTCAGGCAAACTGGCTTGCATAAATTCTGTCAATTGGAAGGGATAACTGGGGAATATAAAAATCCTAGTGCACATTTAATATGCCCACTATATTGTTAAGACAAACAATAAAAAATGTTTTTATGTGAAAAATTATTTTTGATGTTTGGGATCTTGACCTCAAGAAGTCAAGAAAGGAAACATTCAGACTATTCACTTTTGTTCTTTTTACAGTTGAAGTACATGGCACAGTTCTGTATTACCTTTGCCAAAAGCGCAATTTTCGGTCTATATGTTTCGGTGCCTGAAGGTTCGGTGCATCCCTACTCAGGACCCATTACCCTTACTTACCTATGTTGCAGAGGTACCATTAAACTATCTATATCTATGACTATGGGGTCTATTCACTCAGCTGCCGTAGCCAGCTGAGTGAATGACCGACCTGAAGTGAGGTGAGACGAACACTGTTCAGCTATTCACTTCAGGCTGGTACGGCTGATTTTAGCCGTACATCGGCTTGCTTCACATGGCTTTGGGTCGGCCGAACATGCTCGGCATGTTCGGCC
>NW_017307212.1:66828-67531 GCF_000935625.1 Nanorana parkeri
TGTTCTGCTCGGCCCCTCAGAGGGACCGAGCAGAACAGAAAAATAGTTAAAAAAGTTAAAAAAAAGTAAATAGAAAACGATTGTGTCGAGCTAGCAGTGACAGCTACCTCCGCCCCAATAGTTTCCTATTGTCCTGCGGCTCTGCTGCCGTCAAAAAAAAAGAAAAGAAACTCTCCCGGGGGCTCTGGGAGCCTCCCGCTCCCGGCCGCCCGGGAGAGAAACACTGCTGTTTCTTTTTTTTTCTTTATTCTGACACGGAGCGATGTCAGAATAGAAAAAAAAAATTTTTTTCCCATTGAAATGCATTGCTACATTACTATTGGCTATTTCAATTTGCAATAGCCAATAGTAAACTAGCATTGTACCCACCCTCTGCTCATGGACCTGATGGAGAACTGCAGCAGAAAGTGCATTGCTACTTTACTATTGGCTATTGCAAATTGAAATAGCCAATAGTAATGTAGTAATGCATTTCAATGGGAATTTTTTTTCTTCTATTCTGACATTTCTCCGTGTCAGAATAAAGAAAAAAAAAAGACACAGCAGTGTTTCTCTCCTTGGCGGCCGGGAGCAGGAGACTCCCGGGGCGCCAGGGAGACTTAGCTGTTTGGAGATCAGTGTCCCTGGTTAGCAGGTAACCAGGGACGCTGATCTCTCTGAAAGCTATAAGATGTCAGAAGCAGGCTGTCGGCCGGCCAATGGC
>NW_017307212.1:69003-93477 GCF_000935625.1 Nanorana parkeri
GGCTATTTCAATTTGCAATAGCCAATAGTAAACTAGCATTGTACCCACCCTCTGCTCATGGACCTGATGGAGAACTGCAGCAGAGGGCGGGTACAATGCTAGTTTACTATTGGCTATTGCAAATTGAAATAGCCAATAGTAATGTAGTAATGCATTTCAATGGGAATTTTTTTTCTTCTATTCTGACATTTCTCCGTGTCAGAATAAAGAAAAAAAAAAGACACAGCAGTGTTTCTCTCCTTGGCGGCCGGGAGCAGGAGACTCCCGGGGCGCCAGGGAGACTTAGCTGTTTGGAGATCAGTGTCCCTGGTTAGCAGGTAACCAGGGACGCTGATCTCTCTGAAAGCTATAAGATGTCAGAAGCAGGCTGTCGGCCGGCCAATGGCTGAGCCGTTTGGCCACGTTCGGGAGCTGTACGGGCTATTGTGAATAGCACCTACAGCACCCCTTCAGTTCTACTGAACCAAAGGGGTCCTGGGGCCGAAGCTAGCCGAAGGATCAGCCGAAGCTATGGCTAGATCCTTCGGCAGCTTTGTGAATAGACCCCATAGACATTTTTCCAACTGGCACAAAATCATCGTAAAACATTTTATGAAAATAAAATCCCCAATGGTACAGTTATTTAAATGGTCAAATGTAACGTCCCTTTGTACACCATCCTTTTTCTTGCCAACCAAAAAACATTTACAATCACCTCTAAATTGAAACTTCATGTGCAACCCAGCCAGTAAAGTGAAGCCACAACTAGGAAACCAGATGAAAACTTCTTTGGTATAAATAGTTCTATAGTAATAAAATTGCAATTCCTAAAATAAAATACACAGTTGGCAATGTATCTTTATATCAGAAGATCAACTTATATTCCTGTCTTTGGCATAGGCTCTTTTTTTTTAGCATGCCCTACAGAAAATTCTATAATATGCTTAAAAAATCCTAGTATAGGGTCCTTTTTAAAACATGAAAGTTAAACTTAGGCATATATATAAAATATGAATTATCGCAGGTATGAATTCAATTCAAAATAATTAAATGTATTTTAGGGAGGGAAGGGCATCACTAAAAGCCAGTCAAGCGTGCTGTAGTGTTCATATGCTTCCAAAGAATATGCAGGAGGAGAGAGCAGAATGAGCTGATGCTGCTTTTCCATTGTCCATTCAGATGCTGGAGGCAGGCAATAGTGCTGGCTGTATTGCAAATCTGAAGTAGAGAAACATTTGATCACTAGTTTGGCTGTACTATGTGGCAGACTGTGTAATTGCCAGGACATGATGGGAAAATTAAATACAAATCCTTTGACTAATGCAATAGCTGGCATGCATGTATCACAACTGTATTTAGCTGCTTATCTGGAGTTTAGAATAAAATTCATGACCAAGACCCTTTAACCCCAATCTCCCCAAATAAATACTGGGTTTAATTACTGTATATTAAACAAAAAAAACGTAAAAACTTAATTCCCTTAACTGACATGTTGGATCCTGAGTTTTCCTTTTTTTGACTGCAGAGTGGGGGGTGGGGGACACACACCTCTTTGGGTGTCTAGGTAGGGTAACATGGACACTTACCATTGGCTGTACAGTAGCAGGGTCTTCTGGGTTTCAAAAGACTAAAGTGGTGTGATTGTATCACAATGAAGGGCAGCAATTGGATTGGTAGGTTCTGGGTCCCTTCTGTACCACTGCATCACTGGTCACTACTCTCAGAAGAGGCACCATGGAGCGTTACATGATGGCGGATGCGGAAAATAAAAAAAGGCATAGTTTTTTTAACATTTGTGAATAGGTGGAATAAGTGGGTGGGAAGAGATGGGTGGGGCACAACATTTGCCTGGAGATAGTATTAAGGAATGATGTAAATATAAATATGTATTATTTTAATTTTAGATAATAATTAAAAGAAATAACTACACTTACCAAAATACAGGTTGCGCATATAAATAACAAAAGAAGGTCAATTTTCATATAACAAGCGCAGTAAACTATTTACTAGCTGTGGAAAGCAGGACAACATTTTCACTGCTAGATAGGAATAGAAAATCTATTCTATTCTAAGTTTATTCTTATTGATCATTTTACAGGTTTCTTTGTTTTCATAGTTTCATTAATTGGAGGAGTGAATGATTTATAGTCAAGAATTTAAGCACTGAAAAAAATCAACATCTAATCCTCCATTTCTAAACAACAGCATCCCACAAAACATTTTCAATATTAAAATATGAAAACAGGATAATAGCTGTGAGTTACTGCAGTTACAAAATGAGTCTCAATTCTCTTGTCCATGATAGGATGTTTAAAGTGAACAAGGATTCCTTCACTGCATTACACGCCTCACTTGACATTTTAGTAAATCAGGCCTTCTGCACACCTCACTGTTTGACATTTAGCAGATCAAGATTTAATTTGGAGTACAGTTTCCCAAATTGCTCCTCTGTGCACAGTGGCATGTATTGACCTTAACAGACTTCTAGAAATATTTGAATGTTTTGGTAGCTCTGCACTCTAAAAATTTCTGATTTATATAGGAACTGTCATATGCACAAAGTACAAGTACCAAATGAAGTGCATACATTCTCACAGTTCTACATAAAAGCAGTCAACACATAAAATAAATCCAGTGTCATTCATCTCACTTCCTGTGAGTCTAGGACATAAAGGCACTGCCCCATGCTTTAAGCTCACAAGGGAATATTACAGAGGAGAGTCATGATGTTGTGCCACTTTCTGTAGCAATTCATATATTTCCACTGCCAACAGAAGAGAAGGGTGAAAAAGATATGTGGCACCACCAAGCTGGACTGAACCAAAGTCACCTGGGAAAAAGGTATGTAATGTCACCAGAACTAAAAGAACAGTCAGGGGAGAGTGGGGCTTAAGTGCAGACAGCATGGGTGGGATGTGAGGGATCAAAACAGAGCTTGTGAAATAATAGCAGGGCTTGTAAACAGAGAGCAATGGGTGTGCTGCTGCTCTACAGGATCACAGCATAGCAGTATGAGAAAACACTGGGGGCTGTGAGGATGCAGGAGGCTGTGAGTGCACTGAGGACTAAGAAGACACCGACATCTTGTGCGGACTGGTGGGCACTGTGAGAACTGTCAGCACTGTTAGGACTGTTGGGCACTGTGAGGACTGTCAGGCACTGCAAAACCCATTGGACACAGTGAGCACTACTGTAATCTGTAGCTGGGTCACAAATAAAAATAAATAAATATATTTTATAGCTTGCAGCATTCATGTCTTCCATGAGTTGTAATGCCACCCATTGCCCATCCTGCTCAATATGTGCACTCTGTGACAATATTCTTCAAAAAAGCAACTACTATTTGCACTTTAATCAATTGAGTGCTGATGACCTATGTCTACTCTACTGAGTATGTGCAAGGCACCAAGCATAGCAGTCACTTCAAGAACCAATCAATTACCTTCAGCCAGAGAGCTGTAAGGTGTGCAGCTAGCATCTATGTCACTTCATAAACAGGGTAATCTGTCACCAAATAGATAGAATGCTGGTTACAGGACTGAGTACAGAAAATATAGCTAATTTTCTAGATGGTCTAGGACTGGGAGTGGTGTGCCCTAGGGTTCTCTCTTAGGTCCAGTAGTGTTTAATCTGTTTAATTAATACATGATTGCATATTGAGGTTGTTTTAAATAGTTCGATTTCAGTGTTTGATGATGATAGCAAAATATGTAGAGTAGTAAACTCAACACAGGTCATAGAAATGTTACAGGAAGACTAAAATAGGGGGAGTGGCCAACTACATCGCAAATTAGGTTCTATAAAGAATAATACATCCTTGCCATTGGATGCTAAAAATAAATATGCAAGTTACTCATTGGGGGAGCTCCTCTGGAGAAATCAGGGATGAAAAAAGAATTGGAAATCCTGGTAGACCACAGACGTAACAATAGCATGCAATGTCAGGCTGTGGCTAACAAAACTAGCAGAATGCTAGTGGTTGTTACTCTAGAATCTATATTTCTGCCATTTTACAAAACCCCGGTCCAGCCTTATCTTGAGTACACAGTTCAGTTTTGGTCACTCAGGAAGGATGTCATTGAACTTAACAGAGTTCGGAGAAGGGAAATAAAATAAAGTAGGGGGCTGGATGACCTAATCTATGAAGAATTATAAAACTTGCAATTATTCACTTTGGAGAAGAGGTGTCTAAGAGTGAATATGGTTGCAAGGTGTGTTGTACCAATTGTTATATGGTGACCTAAAGAAGACAAGAGGCCACCACATGAGGTTGGAGGAAAAAGATTTGATCTCAACCTACATACATAATTATTTACTGTTAGAGCAGTACAATTGTGGGAGTTTCTTCCCCTGGCAGTGGTATTAGATGAGAATTTCTACACATTCAAAAAACCTCTAGATGTCTTCCTTAGTGAATACAATATACAGGAGTGAGTGGATTTTTAGAGACTCATACCCACATACACACACACATATACACACACACAGGTTGAATTAAATGGACAAAATTTTATTCAACCTTGACAACTACTTAATTATGTAATTTAAAACTTCAGATGGTCATCCAAACAGGAATGAAGGTGAAATGTTCTGATGGGGACACTTTTTCTAATTTCATCCGTCTTCGGAAGATTTCTTCACACTTCCTGTTTTGTCTACAGGAAAGGAAATTTAATTAAATTTCCTCCATGGGACACAGATGACAAAAAATGATAGGGGCTTTTAACCAGCTATTAAAAAATATTCCAAGATTGTAACAGCCATTGGTAGGTCAAGCAAAAGCATCCTACATAAATTTTACATCAGTGATGGTTGGGAAATGATGTCTGTAGCAGTTAGAAGATGATCCTAAACATGGGGATCATTGCATTGGCCAATACTTGTAAAGCAACAAGATTTGATATTTCGTGTATATTGTAATTGCATGTTATATATTTATATGTTATGTCTATTAGAACCTGATATTACATAGTCAAATCCTCAACTGTGTCAAAAAACGGTATTATATTTGTAAGCCACAGCCTAGACAAATTAAATAAGAATGGAGCTCAAAATTCATTACGTATAGGGAAGATGTTATAGCTACCATATAAGCCCTGGACGGACACTTATGTGCAATAAAAAGCACACAAAGGTATACTTATTCTTTCATTTTTAAATCACAGTAAATTTATTTAAAAAGCATTGGTGATGAGATGCTTTAAACTTTTTCATTTTAAATCACATACATCATGGTTTAATGAATGTCCTTCTGAGTTTCCTGCTGCTATCAAACTTTACCTATGTGCACTTAATTTGATGTATTTCCATAATCAATAATAGTAAAATTGCATAGTGTGAGGAGTGTGCTTAATGATAGTTGCAATCTGTATGTGGGTACTTTTTAATTGCTATTCAAAAACTGTAATCTTTGAGGTGAAATGATTGTCTCATCATATCCATCTTTCCAGCAGGTTTTCTAATAGCTTCACTAATAAAGCAGTGGGACATTTGTTCTGCTCACATCTCCTGTATGTATGGGCAGAACAAAATAACACTGTTTTTTATTCTTTAAAGCACAACTGTTTCAAGTGATATTGTACTATAAAGTTAAATTTTTCATGACTTTTTCAGTTCTTATAATTATTAAGACAGCAATTATTGCAAAGTGATTTTACATGATAACTTATGCTTCATTAAATAGCTATATCCAAAATGTGTTAGGATTGCAACCCCCAGAGTCAAATGGGTTAACACAAGCAGTACCTGTGAAGGCTTGGTATGTTATAAGGAAAATTTAGAAATATTAATTGTGCTTAAACAGTACCCTAAAAAATATATATTTTGTCTTGAATTTATTTAAAAAAATAGTAATACAGTAATAATACTAATTGTAATAATAGTGAACTTCCTATTATGTGATTGTGCCTAGGCATTCTTGCGCCTACAGCTTCACAGCAGTAAAGGTCAGTATGACATTTAAGGCTCTGCTGCCTCTAACTGATCTCTGGAGATCTGGAACTGTCTCAGGAGATTTGTAGTGAGATTTGGAGATGTCACTTCTGTGCTGCTCACTGTTCTCCTTGCTTACATCACTGATGTAAATGACACCAAGGTGGCTAACTATATGCAGAGACATGGCATGATTAATCAGTAATGAGGGAAACATAAGCTTTAGGGAGACCAGAGGCAACACTGATAACTGGTCCTTTGGTATCAAAAGCGTTATTCACAAAGCTGCTGAAGGCAGCCGTGTGAATAACCGACCCGAAGTGAAGTGAGCCGAACGCTGTTTGGCTATTCACTTCAGGCTTGTACAGCTGATTTCAGCCATACGTCGGCCGAAATCAGCCGTACATTGGCTTGCTTCGGCTGAGTCGAAGTGCAGAAGCAGTTCGACTCAGCCGATCCAACATCTGGATCGGCTGAGCCGAACCTCCGGCAGGCTACTCACTGCTGTTTGACATCTGCGCCCAACTGTTTCCTATTGGCCGGGACCTGCTGTCATTACAATGAGAGCTCAGCGGAGCCGGCGGTGATATCACCGCTGGCTCTGCTGAGCTCTCATTGTAATGACAGTTCAGCGTCCCCTGGTTACTCAGTAACCAGGGGACGCTGAACTGTCATGAGAACTCAGCAGGTCCGATCTTGATGTCACTGCCGGCTGCGCTGAGCTCTCATTGCAATGACAGTCCAGCGTCCCCTGGTTACCTAGTACCTGTTAGCTGTCATTACACACTGAGAACTAAGTGGAGCCGCCGTGATATCATGGTGGCTCCGCCGAGTTCTCATTGTAATGACAGATCAGCATCCCCTTTGTCATTACAATGAGAGCTCAGCAGAGGCGGCTGAGATATCAAAGCCACCTTTTCTAATCTCTCATCGTAATGACAGATCAGCGTCCTCTGGTTACCTGGTAACCAAGGGATTCTGATCTGTCATTGCAAGTGGCCGGAGCCAGCCGTGAGATGACGGCTGGCTCTGCCCAGATGTCAGTAGCAGGCTTTCGGCTGATCCTTCAGCTAGCTTTGTGAATAACCCCCTGAGTGTTGTGAATGTTCAGTATTTCACCTCATAAATACAAGTGTGCCTAATTGGGTCACCATAGTAGGTGCATTCAATATAAAGTTCCACAGGGGTGTGTATACATTTCAGTGTTTGAGTGTTCTCTCTAACATATTCCTCACATATTCCTCACAACGGATAGCCACAACAGATATAAATATACTTTGTGTGCACCAAATTATTTTATGAATCACTTTATGGCATAACCACTATGCTATACGTATAACTGGAGGATCCATATACTGTGGAGTCATATATTATATATAATACACACACACATATCTATAAGGAAACAAAAACATATAAAGTTTGTGTTAACCCCCAATAAAAACTTTGTAAGAAGTGCATTCCTGGTGAAAAATCAGCAAAGCTGTTTTTAGTCTGTGTTGAATGGGGAGTAAAACTCTATACACACAAAAATAACCATTGGGAAAATGTACACAAAACTTAACATTATAGAAGGTAAAAGATAATCTGCTTTAATTAGAACCTCAATTAAATAATTAATTTGCAAAACAGCTACTCAAGGTTACTTAATTGAAATACATTCTGCCCCCTGAAACAAGTGTTTGATTGACACTTCCACATCTTAGCATACTGACCTAAAAGCTTATTCATTGTGATCCTCTCTATTTTCAACCTGCACAAGATTAAATTATGTATTCATTAAACAGAGTAATTTGCATATACAGTACATTCCCAAATTGTTGTCAACTTTATTAGATGGGCAGATCACACTGTTATGGCAACTAAGTTTCATATGCCTACTTTTGAATAGTAGTGTGAAGCAACCATTTCAATTACCTTATAATCTTCTGATTATAATGATTTTTGGCACAATTATTAACTTGATAATGGAATTAATAATTAATTTCAAAAATAGACAGGGTGTGGCAGAAATGATAATGTTAATAATGCATAGGGTAATGAAAAATAATTTAGTTAACTTGCTAATTTTTATCTGATTATCGCTTTTCTATATTTAGATCGTATAACAGGTAATCAAGACGAAACTCTGGTTCAGCTGAAATTAAATGTATTCTCTGAGGGCAGCTGAGATAAAACAAATTTACTCTCAGGTTTTTCTCAGAACTTGTGCAGGTACACCCCTTCTCCTGGGCATATGGTAAGATGCTACTCCAGGGGAATAGTATAGCACTAAAGACTACCCCTTGAAACACCTACAATAAGCCTCTCCCATTCCCCTATAATTTGTGCCTTTACTAAGAATCACTAGAATTTTTACACAACACATTTACTATTCCACCATTTTGTTCCTCCTCCCTAAACTCTTCAATGCTACTAGTACTCCACGAATGGGGTGTGGAAATATAAATGGGGGCTTAAAGCCAGTTTATCTGCACTACTTTGGATATCTTACCTGTTTGTCATGGTGAAGTGGGAAGGGGTCTAAAGACACTCAGAGATGTTAAAAAGTATGTGAAATATATTTTTGCACAGAATGCCTGACTTCTTACTCATTGAAGATTACTTACTAAAGGCAAATAGGCTGTTGAACTTGCAAGACAATTTTAGCTTAGCTTAGCAGATGTGGTTAAAATTCCTTTCATAAAGAATACACAATTAAGTGCAAGAAAAATTTAAAAATAAAACAGTATTTATGCACAGGATTGAACGAGGGAAGCATTTTACCTAATTCACTAAGGTAAGGGAAAATTCCCTTGCAACGGCCTATTTGTCTTCAGTAAACCCCATTCACTGAAGAAAAATACTAGATTCACAAGTTCTTTTTCTTTATTGTTATGTTTTTGCAAAAAAAAAGATCCTTCTTGGGTCTGGAGGAAATTATTTAATTAACACAAATGTATACAATTAAAGGATAATATTGTAGATCACAAAATGGGAAAATTAACTGAAAAAGTTCCGAAGTGTTAATGCAAATGGACATTTGCAAACATATTAAACAGTATATATCATATATACTACATCTTTTTGCAGGTAATGTTAATGGAAAAAATAATAAAACTCCTCTTACTTCCTGTTGTGTCTATGACAAAGGAAGTAAAGGGATACAGAGAACAAAAAAACTGACAGGGATCTTAACCATTCACTACTCCTTCCAAAACTATAAAAAGGTTTTCTCTGCAAACACAGCAAGATTCATATGGTATAATTTTGGATCGAGTATATCTCAACTGCTTCTATTCAGATGTAAGGCTTCAGGTGATGTGGGCCTGCCCCAGGTGTAAAAATATTACTATGCAGCCCAAATCAGCTAGCTGGTAGTGGAAAACAACCAAGGATATCCAACTTTGGGTTCCACAGAAGGCCTACCACTGTCATCCTATCTCCATCAACAATTTCTAATGTTTACATCACCGCTGGCAGTGCAAGGTACCTAACCCCTTAACTGCCCACTCCCTGAAGCTGTGGGACAACATGAGACAGTCCGAGGTGCTGCTTTTCCCTCACTCACCTTAATAGGTAATTCCGCTTTTGAATCAGCTTTTACTTTAGCCTGGTTCCTATGGGCAAAAATGAATTGCAATTTAATTCCCAAACTCACTGGTGTCAAACTTTTATTTTTTCTGAGAATGATAACATCTTCCCTCTGAGAAAATATTTTGTTGTCTTCAGACTGAAGGCTACGTGCACACCCTAAGGATCCCCTACCTGAATCTGCTGAAAATAGCATTTCAAAAGACTATGAAGGGAGTTTAACAAAAGTGGAGCAAACAGAATCTGTAGCATTTGCCCATGGCAACCAATCAGATAATATCTTTCATTTTCAAAGCTTACTAAAGCAAAATAAAGAGAGAAGCTGATTACTATGGGCAACTTCTTCAGATTCTATCTGCTCCTTATGTGCCTTGGACCCCCATACTCCTGGTATAATCTCCTTTCTATTCTCCAAGATTATAGCAGCCACCCAACCCCCCTGCCCTTTTTGAGAAGCTTATGGCCCATCAAAATGCTACAATATACATCTCCTTCCCCTAATCCCCCCTTTTTTACCCCCTGGTTCCAATTAGGGTGTACAAGTGGACCCTCTAGAGCTGTCTCCTGGCGCTCAGTCTTCCTAACACTCAGGACTAGAGGTGCACTGAAATAACATTTTTGAAACGGGAAAGCAAAACCGAAAATAAAAAAAATGTAAGGCTGAAACCAAAAAAGGTTTTCTAACCTTTTAAAATTTGGGCGCTTTGGGGAAATATTGGGGTCTACACAGGTCCCTGACATTTCCCTTTTAAAACAGAAAAAGAGTCCACAATCTCTTTTTCTGCATCCCCTGTTATAAATGAACAGGGAGCCTCTATACTGAGTGTCCCTGTTCATTCACAACTTGTGCACATAGTATGTTTACCATATCCACAATCATGAATGAACAGGAAGTGGTGTAGATAACTTCCCATTCATTCATAATTGGGAATACGGTAAACATACTGTGCCATCATTTATTTAGTGATCGCTTACTGCTTGTACCCGCTCTCCATCCTGACTCACTGTCACAAGGGGCTGAGCGAGTACTGCTGGGAGGTGAACTCAGTCCCCACACTGCTCTCCTGATCTGTCACATGAGGACCACTCGGCCTCCTGTGACAGTTTCTCTCCTCCCCGCTGGATGCTATGCTTTGTCAGAGGGAACACAAAACAGTGCCCAGCAGGGAGGAGAGAAACCAGGCATGCACCGCAATTTCGGCAGAAAGATGGCACTCTGGCATTTAGCCAGAAGCGCCATTTTTGGTCTATATGTTTCGGTGCCTGAAGGTTCGGTGCATCCCTATTCAGGACCCATTACCCTTACTTACCTATGTTGCAGAGGTACCCTTAAACTATCTATATCTATGACTATGGGGTCTATTCACTAAGCTGCCGTAGCCAGCCGAGTGAATGACCGACCTGAAGTGAAGTGAGCCGAACACTGTTCGGCTATTCACTTCAGGCTGGTACGTACAGCTGATTTCAGCCGTATATCGGCTGAAATCAGCCGTACATCGGCTTGCTTCGCATGGCTTCGGGTCGGCCGAACATGCTCAGCATGTTCGGCTGACCCGAAGTGCAGAAGGAGTTCGACTCAGCCGATCTAACATCTGGATCGGCTGAGCCGAACCTCCGGCAGGCTACTCACTGAGCAATTATTAGATAGGATCCAATTAACCTTCTAGCATGTCTTTGGATTTATATACTATTTACTATTGGTTGCTTTCCTACACACCCCAGAATATTCTTCCATCCAATTGCATTAGCATAATTGAACCTCATTCTCTATATTATCTCTGTCATTTCTGACCCCATTGCAGGTTCCCCTTCAATTTCTGGTCTGGTGTCAGGGGCTCCTCTTCCAAGATTATGATAAACAGTTCAACACAATATTGCAGTATTATAGATAGGGATATCCCCTGTGGAGCTTTGTAATTGAACATCTTTGTATTATTCGCACTGTTTCTTGCTGTTTGGCATTGACTAGCTATGTATTCTTGTCTTGTTATGCACATTGACATTGATAACTGTGAATCTCTTATTATAAAAAATAAAACTTAAAGAAAAACAATCAACCTAACCCCGTGACTCAACGCTCTAGTCTAACAACTAAAATGATCACATTTAGCACTTTAAAGTGCCGGCCAATGGTTGTTTATAAATGACTCCATCTGTTTATTAATTATGGCACATACACATGGTTGATTATAATAATAGTTACTTATGAATTATATATAAGCTTAAAGTTATTAAATATGCACATTAGTAGGAAACAAGACATGGTTGGGTTTATATACGGGTATGTATGTGTGTATGTATATGTATGTATATGTGTAATTAGTGATTGAAAATCCCTTTTGGGGAAGATGATTGTTTACATATGTTTAAGCAGCAATTATTTGTTTTGATAGCACATTATATTTTATTTGGATATTTGTTTATTATTATAGTAAATACAGATATTGATTGTAAAAATAATCATCAATGAATTTTATATGGTCGTGAAGAAAGTAAGTATGCAAGTTGATAAAATATGAAACACGGTTTATGTTTGTGTATGTGTTGCTATATATACAGTGGTATAAAGTGTTGATTTTATTTATTTAATTTATTTATTCTTCTCTCTTTTCTTTCGCTTCTTTCCCCCTACACCCCTTTTTTGGGGGGAATTAATTGGGGGTTTTTGTTTGTTCTGTATGGTTGTTGCAATTGTATTTATATTGTATTGTTTTGTCAAGAAAGAAAAAATTGTTAATAAAGAATATTAATTTTAAAAAAAGTTGAACAAAAAAATATAACATTGAAAACTGCACTGCCAGGCTGATTATAATACTCACTTATAGAAAATAAAACAGTACCAGAACAATATGGGTCTGATAAACTAACAGGCAAGTAAAATTGAACATCAATGCCATGCAAGCAATTACTGGGCTTAAAGTGTATTTCCACTTTTGCAGTCAAATTTGAAAAAAAAAACGTTCGAAACGTTTGGTATGTGTTCCTATTCACACAGCATAGGAAAAATTATTTTCTAACATTATTTCTTACTTTTTAGATGTTTTGTTGCACCAGGCAATATGGCTAATTCCAGGTTTTTCTCAACGCAGTGATCTGTCCAAATAGAAAGGGGTCTATTCACAAAAGGGTGAATAGTTTGGAGTAGGCAGGAGAAGTGAGAAGTGAACAATCTAGGCCAAAATAGCTGATTTGGAAAAACTCTCCAATTCAGCTCACTTTCCAGTTCAGCTATGTTGTCCTAGATTGTTCACATCTCCTGCCTTCTCCAAACTCTTCGGCCTTCTGTGAATGGATCCCAAAGACTTAGGACTGAAATTTGAGGACTGTTACTCTCATTAACTTAAAGAACAACTCCAGGTAAAAATGGTATTACTCCTTGCAGTGAGGCTAGCTCCACTCAATTAAGTGCTCATTTTGGGTCACCTAGGGCCAAAAAAAACATGCTGGTAGGTTAATTCTCCGCTGTCTAAATTGGCCCTCGTATGTCATATGCATGTAAGATAGGGACCGTAGATGGTAAGCTCCTTCAGGGCAGGGACTGATGTCAATGTGCACTAAAATGCAGGTCAATGCACTGTGTAAATTGTTGGCACTATATAAATATCTATAATAAATAGATAATAAATAACAAAGTTATACTCGCCCAATCCTCTGAGCTGGTCAGCTGTGACAGTGCTCCCTCCAGCCTGTCTCTTTCTCTGCTGCAGCAATGGCATGTCCCTCGGCATCCTCACATCCTATACACTGTTTATAGAACATGATAACTTAGGGACCTTAGACGGCTACAGTAAAAGGGGAGAGAGGTTCCAGAGACAGGTCTAAGAGCAAGCCAGCATGAATGATTGGGTCAGTATAACTTTTTTAAATGATGAGCATTTAACCCTTGCAGTGTGGGAGTAGTCCCACTGCAAGGGTTAATAATATTTTTACCCAGAGTTCTGCTTTAATTAACATACAGTGGAGAATCCCCTCACCCCTCACAACCCCTCACAATATTGCAATAGAAGGAAAAGCAAGTAGAAACGTTAACCCTTAAGAGACCCAAAGCTGTGTAAAAACAATTTAAATTGCAAGAAGCATTTTTTAAAATTACTTTTTAGCTTACGATATGTGAAAAAAGCGTTCAGCGCCTCGGCCCTCTCCTTGTCGTTTGTGACTAGCTTCCCGCTTTCATCCTTAATTGGGCCTATCTGCTCCTTTCTCACCTTTTTACTGTTAATATATTGGTAACATTTTTTGGGGTTCTTTTTACTATCTGCGGCGATATGCTTTTCGCACTCAGTTTTAGCTGCCCGGATTTCTAGTTTGCATTACAAAATCCCCTATTGGGATTGAAAAAACCTGCATTCAGGAGCTGGGAGTATCACCTCCTGATCACCAGGCAGCCACTACTCCACCACAGATCACATTGGTGGAATTTGTTATAGTTTGCATTCTTGGGTGTATAGAAACAGACACCATGAAGGAAACATTATTTGGATGTTTAGCACAGTAAACTAGCATTATGCCTTACAGATTGAGCATCCATATACAATCAGCTACACAGGTTCATGGAACACAGTCATGCATGTGAGGAAACATTCAAACACACTTTCTGGCCAAAATCTGGAACAAAAATAAGTATTTTGGATCACTAGAGGGGCCCCCACATGCATTTCATCTGGTGATTATCCAGGTATACTCATGCACTGTTATCTGTCTTGTATATGCCACTGTCTGTGTATCTGATAATGTCATTGCATATATGTATTTTTTTTCTTGTGTGGCAGATAAATAGATGGTTAGTTTATTGTATTCAGAGCTAATTGCTATATACCAATACATTTTGTGTTATTGTGTTGAGCTCAAAATGCACATGCTTGAATGCTCATAATAAAAGTAAATACTTGTAGGTGTGAATTCTTATATAGCAAATCGTATCTCAAGCTTTAAATTTGGGTAACAGTTTTGTTTATCCCCCAATTGTGTACGTAATAATATGTTGTAGAATGCTTAATCATTTCCTTAGATATAGATCACTAGTTTGCTATATTTAGGTCCTTTTACTTTATACCAATACATTTCTCTAGTTGTTTTGAGCTTCACTCAAGAGTCTGAACCTTTTTTTACCTAGTGATCTATGTATAGATGTAGAAGCTTAAAAAGCAGTCATATCTCTAATATACAGTATATCAACTTTGGGTAACACATACAGCTCTACATCTTTACATTTCTTTGAAAAGCCTTTAGTGTAAGCTGCCTCTGACTACCATGCAATGTACTAATTCTGCTGTTCTGAAGTATCTAATACAGCTGATAAACAAAGTGAACTCTATAGGTTGTCACTTTTGCTCTACACTTTATATTTAAATTGTAGATGAAATCTGATGAAAAACAATTTGACATGTACTTTATTTGAAAAAATCGTTGTGACAAATTCATTTTAAGCATTAAAAAAATGATTTCTGCTGTTAGTTATGTATTTTACTTTTACTATAAATTTATAACATTACATTCTGTAATCAGTGAAAAGGCAACCACACCATAATCAAATAAATTAAGATAATATTATAAAGTGTATATATAGGTTTTTCCATTTAAAAAATATATTTATTTATAAATACAGTATATATACAGGTCTATTCACAAAAGGGTGAAGAGTTTGGAGAAGGCAGGAGAAGTGTACAATCTAGGGCAACATAGCTGATTTGGAAAGTGAGCTGAATTGCAGAATTTTTCCAAATCAGCTATTTTGTCCTAGATTGTTCACTTCTCCTGCCTTCTCCAAACTCTTCACCATTTTGTGAAAATGGAAGACAAGAAGAGAGTGCAAGAAAAAGAGAAAGAAAAAGAGAACTACTTAAAAGACACCAAATTAATTTGTATTGACTTTTAAATCAGTAAAAATAAACTTTAATTTGTAAATTATTTGAATTTATGGGGCAATGCCACAATGTCCATCAACGTTACATGTCTAAAATGTTTATCTTTTACATTGAATTATTACTATCACCACTCTCTGCTGAACTGGTTCCATCAATAACCAGACTGGATCTCTAGTCAGGTCACACAGATGGCTGCTTGCTTAGTTCAGAAGCACAGGTCTATTCAGACAGGAACCGCCTCTTTCCCTCCTTAATCTCTAGCTCTCACTCTCAGATGTCAGTCTGACTGTTAAATGTGTCAGTTTAGGCCAGACAAGTAGGGGCACAGACAAATCATGTGTCCGTGCTTATGTTGCTATGAGCGTACATAGGAGTACTGACTTTGGAAACCTGTTTTACATAAGTCTCCCTTGGCACCTTTCAGTGATCCTTTCACTCCATCACCTGCTGCATCTCTTATGTGATACCCCATGTGTTTGTCACATTCAGATACAACTAAAAAAATGTTTTTTATTTAGATTGAGCACCTTTAAAATTACATTTGTTCTATTTTTCAGTAATGCAAGCTCCTCAACTGAAGACGGCTTCTCAGAGGATCCAATCACCCATTTTAAAAATGAATGATAGACCCATAATGCCAATTATTAATAAGCCTTAGCATAATTGTAATTATAACCAAGCTACTTCATTATACAAGGCTGTTGAAACTTTAGTGCATCTTGGTAATAAACTTTATTAACTAGCCCCATAAAACTGCTGATGTAACAAGTTTCAGCAATTCAGTTTATATACCAAAAAAAAGTACATTCAGATGAATTCACCATGGGAGTCTTACTGAGTGGTAGTACAAGTCAAAAGTTTATCACTATAATAAAGCAATATGAGACTATAATACATGCCAATGCAATAAATATAGAAACAAGTTTTCATGTTTTTTCAATACATTAAATAGATACAAGCCACCAACTGTGTTAAGTTTATGAAAAAAATAAGATCAGCTAAGAATCTGAAAATACAATTTTTCTTTTTTTAATGTATTTATTTTTGACCACTTGCAGGCAAAACTACATGGAAAACTTACTGAAATATTTTAAAATGTGTCCAATTTTTGATGCAATATCCACCTAGATATGCAATTGTACTTTTATACCAGTAATGTCTCATTTTGCTTTATACTAGAGAAGTTGTTTACTGCTTGCCACATACTTAGGGGTCTATTCACTAAGCTGCAATAGGCAGCCGACTGAATGACTGACCTAAAGCGAAGTGAATCGAATTCTGTTCGGCTATTCACTTCAGGCTGGTATGGCTGATTTCAGCCGTACTACGGCTGAAATCAGCCATACAACGGGTGGCTTCGGGTCGAACATCCAACATCTGGATTGGCTGAGCCGAACCTCCGGCAGGCTACTCACTGCTGTTCGGTCTATTCTCATAGATGCCGAACAGCAGTGAGTAAATAGCTGAATGCCTCCGAGCGGCATTGGGCCCAGCTGTTCTGATCGGTCTCTCTGTGGGAGCGAGCAGAACAGAAAAACAGTTAAAAAAGTAGAAAAATACAAATAGAAAATGATTGTGCGGAGCTAGCAGTGACAGCTAGCTCCGCCCAACAGTTTTCTATTGGCAGGCGATTCTGCTGAAAAAAAAGAAAAAAAAGCCTAACTCTCCCGGGCACCCTGGGAGTCTCCCGCTCCCGGCGGCCAAGGTGAGAAACACTGCTTTTTATTTTGTTTCTTATTCTTACAAGGAGCCGTGTGAGAATAGAAAAAAAAAAAATTTTGCCCATAGGAATGCATTGCTAGATTCCTATTGGGTATTTCGATTTGCCAATAGCATACTAGCATTGTACCCGCCCTCTGCTGCTGTCAATCAGTAGTGGACCTGATGGAGAACTGCAGCAGAGGGCGGGTGCAATGCTGGTTTTCTATTGGCTATTGCAAATTGAAATAGCCAATAGGAATCTAGCAATGCATTCCTATGGCCAAAAAAAAAGAAAAGCGCGGCTCAGCGAAACCGATGCATATGCGTTCGGCTCGACTGCGCCACTCGGCCAAGTTTGAGAGCTGTAGGGCTATAGTGAATAGCCCGTACAGCAGCCCTTTGGTTCTACTGAACCGAAGGGGTCCTGGGGCCGAAGGTAGCTGAAGGATCGGCCGAAGCTATGGCTAGATCCTTCGGCTGCTTCGTGAATAGACCCAATAGACAGGATCTCTCTTCTCCTCCAGGGTGTACAGGGCCATCATATGGAACAAAAGGGCTCCTAGAATTTTTGTAGTGGCAGGTACAAGTCACCAAGTCTGTGCAGTTTGGGCCACAGAGCTGACCTGCTCTGAATATGTATGCCAGCTCTTTTTAGCCTTTAGTGGAATAGGCACTATATGCATTATCACATATGGCAATATTGGGTTTTAAAATAAAAAAGTTCTACTTGCTTAAAAGATTATGTTGATAGGGCTGATAACACTAGAGTGCACAGGAGTTGAAAGTTCATTGGACACAAGGACCAAAAGTAATTTGCAAATATTAAATATAACAAAACACAAAACCAGGGCGGACTGACAGCACATGGGGCCTCCGTGCATTACAAGATTATGGGCCCCCTTGTGCTCCGCCCATATACAAGCCCCTCCCACACACCTCACCTGCATAGACATTCTTGTGTCACAGAAATTTTTTCTCCACATTATTTTTTAAATAGTGGGCCAATTCACTAAGATATGAATTGCCAGGGAATTGGTGGGAAAATTCCAAAATCTAAACCAATTAGGGGGCCACGTCTGCCTGATCCAGCCAGCCCAGATTGCCTCATACGTGATCCGGGCTGGCTTGATCATGCAGACGTGGCCCTCTAATCAGGTATTGTAGAGGGCCGCCCGCTGGGGCCTCCCGGGGACCCCCTTGAGGAGCGAGCGACTGGCGATTACAGAGCAGCCTCTGATGCGGGTGGGCTGACCGGGTGCCAGAATCAGAGAGGCGGCAGAATGGGGGGGTCAATGACGGGCCCCCTGATGGCCAAGGGCCCGACTGCCCGAATGGTCAGTCTGCCCCTGCACAAAGCTATATTTTTCAGACCAAACAGGAGCAAATAAGAGAAGTTCATAGTTAGGTTTACATACACTTTCAACCTAACATTTAAAGTGCCTTTGTATGCACACATCAAAATTGAAAGGTAGCTATCATGTAAATATAACGTAATGCAGCAAGATTTTTTGTTTACCTTTTTATTGGCTTCAATTCTGTTTAGCAGTGGACTCCTGACAAGCGATTTGGTTGAAGAGCGGTAATGTAACCACTGGTTAGAAGAAGGGGTCCACAAAAATGATGTCTCCAACTAAAAAACACCCTTTACATTCTCTGTAAATGTAACTAGAGATGGGGTATCTTGGTGGATACATTGTCCTATCCCACAGCGGCTGCTGTGGTCACACACATTAACCTGTTGCCCTGCATGGGTTGTCACTAGATAAAAATTCAAGTGATTTTGAAACAAATCCTGGGAATTCAAAGGTAATAAATACATATTACAACATACCTGGACTTAAGATGTCATTTTTTGGTTGTAGTTCAGCTGTAATATTTTTTTGCATCATTTTTGTTCAGTACATATAAAAATATCCTAATAATTTTACAAAGTGAAGTGTATGACATTGGTTTATCAATTTCTTAACATGTTCACAGAATTACTATGAGTAGAGTGCTTTTGCTGTCCTCTCCCTTAAAGAATTCTAACTGCCTGGAAGTTTTCATACCGATGCTTTGGAGTTAATCTTTTCGGATTCCCTAACCTACAGCAAGCATAGAGAAGAGAAATTCTGGCTTTGATTTTCTGCAGATTTGTTCTAGATTTGTGATTCAAAAGTAATAAATCCAGAAATAACCAAGCAACCAACATTTTGAGATGAAGGGCAGCAATGACAGGATTCAAATTATTTTGAGACATGCAAACTTAGAAATAATTGTAAACAATATAAACATGACGGCATTAATCTTCACTGAGAAAGTAGGTTATATACAGTATTAAATATTACTTCTTTGGAAACAAATGAAATAATTAAGAACTGGAGTCAGTTGCATTGTACAGTGCACTAAAACACAAATAGAAGCAACATTTTACTTTTATTGACTTTCTAATTATTATCCTTCTTACCAGTTAGACTTTATTCTGAGACTAATAATGTGCTAACCACAGCTAATATAATCTACAAATTAGACTCTACAGGCCATCAGATTTGCTCAACATGTTATATTTGTGCTGTAAATTGAATTTGATGAAAACCCAAGCTTAGGACATGCACTTTAATTTAAAAATAGTTGTGAAAAAAATGGTGTTATGAAATGAATCTACACATATATATTATACAATGTAAAATCTATATAGTGTATGGGCTCAATATTTTATGATTTGCAAAGTAGATTTGAACACTGCCTGTGCTAACAACGAGTTAAAGGATTAAAAGCATGGCTTCTGCATTGCATGTTAATTAAGTCAATGAGAGAAGCACAACCCACAAATGTCAGTCCTTTCTAAAAGGACAGATCACTGTGAAGGTGCTCAGAAAAACTTAGATTCAGTCATCTTGCCTGCTGCAACAAAACATCTAAACAGTGATTTTAAAAAAATGGGAACACATAAAAAAAGACATATAGAGAGGTTGTCTCATATTTGTCTGCAAAATTGGAAATACAGTTAAAGCATTAAGAGTTTCCAAAGTCTAGATATGTTATTTTAGAAGATAGAAACACATGATTACTAGCTGCTACAGTTAATAAAGTGTTAACTAAACCACTGGAGTAATATACTTTATGATATAATCTCTGAAGTGCTCCTAGTGAACTACCTCAAAGAAGAAAAGCACAGCGCTCTTGTGAAGTTGTGGGGTGTATGTGAGTGTGGTCAGTGTGGAGTGCTGCTCTGAAAACAGGAGGAGGAACCTGTGAAAGCAGTGATGGAGATATAAGAGCGCAACTCCAATAGTATGGATGGTGTTGATTTTTTTTATATAAATGAAAAAAGACAAAAAATTGTGGAAATAAATATTTTCAACTTTTTGTTATACAAAATATCAAATAAAATTAAATTTCTTCCTAAAATTAGGCCAAAATGTATTCTGCTAAATATTTTTGGTAAAAAAAAATCCGAATAAGTGTATACTAAGGGGTTTGTGTGAATTGGTACCAATTATAAGTCTTTTGAAAACATGGTTTATATCCATATGGTGTCGAACAAAAAAATCGGTATTGCTCAGGGTAAAGGATTGGTTTAGGAATGATATGGCCGGTATATTTTTTCAAACCTTGGTGTGTTGGCTACATAAAATCTTATAATTTGAGGAAGCTGAACCCCCCCAGGAAAAAAAATTATCTATGGCCCTGTATGAGCATATCTTAGTGTTGTATCTAGCACTTGTTGGCTTGAAGTGGGAAAGTCATCAATGCACTCCAGATACTCACTAGACATGTGCTCCGCCAAAAAATTGTTTAGTTTAGTTTTAATTCAGATTTTGCGTTATTTTCGGGGTTCGTTGCAAAAAGTCAATTCGTTTTGGGATTCAGATTCGGACGGAATTCGTTAGTGGTAGTCTGTACGAAATTACGTTTGTGGACACATTTTCGTTGCAGCAAAGTGACATTAAAACATTTTTTTTTTTTACAGTTAGCAAAAGAGAAAAAAAAAGTGTGTGGTTTTCCCCAATTGATATCAGACCCTTTGGGTCTGGTAGGAATGTTAGGAGGGAACCCCCAATTAAAAAAAAATGCATAGGGTTCCCCCCCAAAATCCACACCAGGCACTTTAGGAATGGTAGGAATTTTAACCTCCCTGGCGGTATTGCCAAGTCTGGCTCGGGGTTAATTTTCAGTACCAAGAGCGGTAACCCCGAGCCAGACTCGGGATTGCACGGAAAAGTGTCACTTACCTTGTCCCTGCGAGCCCACGGTGTCCTCTGCTGTACGCGGCCAGCCGATGCCAGCATCTGAGTTTTAGTTTCGTTTTAGGGCGTCACAGAGGGGGGCGGAGCCGGCGGGAAATTTAAAAGTGAAAACATGACATTTACACAGAATACACACAATACAATATAATCTGCTATGATTTCAGTTATGTATCAAACTATTTCACTTAAATTTTGTCCCTAGAGCTTTGTCCTGTGCCCTGCCTGCACTTTTACTGTTCTTTCTGCCTGGAAACTTGTGAACGTCCATGGCATCCAAAAAGCGTCCCTTTAGGTCAAAAGCGGTTTTAGACCAGGTAGAAAACAGCGATAGTAAATTAGAATCACTTGCAGAATTAAGCGACGAATTTCCCAACGAATCGCTGTTGCTCAATTCAAAAAATCCTGAATAATCATACCGCTCGGGAGGTTAAGGGGGAAAAAGTGTGTGGGGGCAGAGATGTGGGGACCCCCTACAATTCCTACCAAAACCTTGATCTGAGCACAGGTCCGGCAGAGCAGAAAAGGGGGGGGGGCGATCGAGGGCCCCCCTTTCTGAGCCTTACCAGGCCACATGCCCTCGGCATAGGGAGGGTGTCCCCATGCCTATGCAGACAAGGGCCTCTTCCCCACCACCCTGACCCGGTGGCTGTGGGGGTCTGCAGGCAGGAGTGCTTATTTGCATATGAGTATCCCTTTAATTAAGGGGGCATCCAGATGCCGCCCCCCTTTGTGAATGAGTAAGGGGTACTTGTACCCGAACTCATTTACTAAAGGGTTAAAATTCAATATAAATAAACAAACCACACTTTTAGAAAAAATAAGTTAATTGAAAAAAATCAATAGTCAATTTTTGACTATTCCTATCATTAAAAAAATGGCTCCATCGCTGTAATCCAGCGTCAATCATGATGCACGACGCCCACCGACCGCCAAAATAAAAAAGTCCCGCCACACGACAACCGTTGACAACTCGCTGCACAATGACATCTCCTGCCTGAAAGTAACCAGATGGGCAGAGTGAGCTATGATGTCACGGGGCTCACTCTGCCCATTTGCCATTGTCAGCTGTCAAATACAACATAGCATTTGGGAGCTCCCGAATACCATTAGGGTCTGTGACCCGAGGTATTTGACAGCTGACAATGGCAAATGGGTGGAGTGAGCCCCATGCCATCACGGCTCACTTCGCCCATTTGTTTACATTTGGGCAGGAGATGAAATTTTGCAGCAAGTTTTCATCAGGTTCGGATGGTCGTCGTGCAGCAGGACTTTTTTTCATTTCAGCGGGTCAGTGGGCATTGTGCATCGTGATTGACGCTGGAATACATCGATGGAGCCATTTTTTTTAAATTAAAGAAATAGTCAAAAATTAACTCATTTTTTTCAATGAAAGGATTTTTTGTACAAGTGTGGTTTGTTTATTTACATTGAATTTTAAACCTTTGGTGAATGAGTAGGGGTGCAAGTACCCCTTACTCATTTACAAGGGGGCGGCATTTGGGTGCTCTCTTAATTAAAGGGGTACCCTGATATAAATAAGCCCCCCTGCCCGGAGACCCCCACAACCACCAGATCAACCACTGGATCAGGGTTGTGGGGAAGAGGCCCTTGTCCCCATTGGCCATTTTCTCAAACTGAATGACTTAGCTTTGGATCACACTCATGGTCATCCTGAACCCGAAGCTCATCTCTACAACAGAATCACAACCTTCCATCCATTTCTCTCACTGATCTCTAGAAGGTTAGAAACAGCATTCTCTATGTGCTTCCCTTCTGCAAGATGCTTAGTGGTGGTAAAAAATGAATTGCATGGGCAATTTGTCCCTGACAACTATGCCTCCCAGTATCCTAAGAGGTCCATTGAATGTGCATGCATACATGTATGATCCAACTTCCCTCAAGAAATTAGATGGCAGTTCCATGAACAGAAATAATTTGCCTGGAACAACATCCTGAAAGAATATCCCTGAAATGGACAAGGGGAAAGAAAATGGTCAGAAACCTGAATGAGAATTGGTGCACCTGTACGATGCACTGCAGCAAAAGTGACATTTAGAAATAAATACATCTGTTGTCTCCTTTTGTTTGTAAAACAAACTGTGTTTATTTCCCCCAAATCCACACACTCGTATCCAAGCACACAAGCAAGGCTAGGAAAGGGGGTGCATGCATGCTGCCCTTCCTACAGCACTATATCGGGCCACACTCCCTCAACATGGGGAGGGTGTCAGGACAAGAGCCTCATCCCCACATCTGGTCCCTAGTAGGATGTGTGGATCTGTGGGGGACACATATTGCAATTTGGAATCCCAACTTAAGATAAGGGCCCCTCCCTTAAATGAATTAGTAAGGTGTACATAGTACACATAGTTGCTCATTCACAAAAATGTACAAAGTAAATAATCACCCACATTGTTCTTTGTCCCAATCTAAATCCATACCAGACTTTTATCAAGAATATAGGTCTACTATTGCTACCTAGTATACACTACCTAGCAGAGGCGTAACTAGAAACCCCAGGGCCCCGGTGCAAGAAACCATTAAGGGCCCCCCCCCACCCAATAAAAACATGATTTTGATACCTTTTTTTTTTCTTCTATTAAATGAAAAGTATATATATATTTTTTTCAGGGCTAGTTCACACCAGCTCCAGCGTGTTCCGGCCGATTTAGTGCTGAAACACACTGGATTGCAACCCGTCCAGCTCACTGCGTTCTGGGGTGTTCCAGCAATGCATTATAATGTAAATAATAACAAAAGAGGGAGGGGGGGGTGTGTATCATGTGTGACACATATGAGGCTGCCCTTTACATAATTGCCAACACCCTATCAAACCCCAAAGGAATTTCTCTGTCTACTTTAATCAAGGCAAATAGAATTTCTAAACACATATAGATTGTGTTCATCATTATCACTTTATCTTAACATTATGACAATCATTTTGTATGTTATCAAATATACCTATATACATAGTCAGTTGCAGCTATAGTTACATTTTAGGAGAATCTATAATTGATTACTTTACATTTACATTTATGTAAAATATTTTCATTTTATTTTAAAATAAATATCTATTATACTTGCCACATCTCCAACAGGAAATTTTATTAATGCATAAGCTACCTGTCATGTACAAATGGCACGTATGTAAACCCTTCATTTAGGCCATGAGGTGATTTTGAGTTCAGCTGAAAAAT
>NW_017307212.1:93501-115928 GCF_000935625.1 Nanorana parkeri
GATTAGAGTTTAAAGAACTTATTGAATTTAAATTTACATTTATTTAACACATTTAAAAAAAATGAATAATCGGTGGTGAAGGGTGAAGTGTTGAAGGGTGAACAAGTATTCTAAAATACATATCAAATTCAGATTTCAAGATTTTAAAAGAAAAATTACAGAAAAATGTACAGAAACATAAAGATGAAATAATATCTAATATGACATCAAATGGTTTTGATAATTCAGAACAAGAATAAGGTCAGGAAAGGTATAATGCTGTATTTGAAGTTGATATTAACCTGAGACAAAATTGCTTTAGAGGAAGGGGGAATGACCTAGACTGAATAGAGAAAGGGATAAACTAATTTTATGTTGGAACTCCTGAAAAACATTCTAGAACAGAATTAGTTTTTATTTGGTGACACCATTTATAGACAACAGCTATGGGTACAGCATGTGCCCCTACGTATGCCAACCTTTTTCTCAGTTGGAAAGAAAAAAAAAGTGTTTACTAAAATAATGCAGAAGTATACAGTAAAAATTCTATTGGGATGGTACAAAAATAGAATTTAGTGAAGATATTAAAATTACAGTTCACTGGGGATGTTTTCCACTAGTGAGATCCATTCATTCAAAAGTCAATTTTTTTATTTCACCATCAGGAAGAATGAGGTTGGAAAATACACAATACAATTTTTAGGAAACCCCTATCTACCAACAGTCCCCCACACTGTACTAGTCATCATTCAAAGATATCAAGAAGAGAAATACCTACTGGACAGTTTATAATTGCTATGCTCAATTTAATATTTTGTAAGAAAGCAGGTGTTTGTATAGGAGTCATAAATAGAGTGTATCCCAAATGGTAACTAGTAAGATAATTTGAGAAGGTAAAAGATAGAACAAGGGAATAATTGTTGGCAAGCAGAAAAACAAGCAGATTAAGGAGACTACACAACTGATCAAAACATATTAAAGACAGTTGGGATTTTCAATATCTTGAGAAATTACTGATCTATCTTGTTGGAAGATAAGGTTTAAGATTTTACCAAAAATTCAGAATTAAACATAGAGGAGAGCAAAAAATCTAAGATAAATACTGGTGCATAGCCACCTTGAAAGTATTAAACCAACAGTAAAACATTTGCCCATGACAGATTAATCATGCAAAATGTTGATGAAATGATTTATGAAAGGAAAAATAATTTGCATTATTCAAATTTTCTGCTGGACAAGTGTCAAGTATAAAGGATATTTATTTTAAAATAAAATAAAAAATATGTTTACATACAGAATATGTAGATAGTAAATAACTAGATATGTCTTTCAAAATGTAGTTATAGCTCTAATTGACAATTGTATAGATGTATATTTGATAACATACAAAATTATTGCCATAATAATAAGATAAACAAATAGTGAAGAACGTAATCTATGTGTGTTTAACTCCCGCTTTGCCCTGATTAAAGATGGAAGCCCAATATAGTGGGGATGAACTCCTAAAGGGGATTTTAAAAAGGAAGGCACTGTTGGAAATCATCTGACAGGCAGATGTACATATGCATGTGACGTCATTACATTGGTGATGTAATCTCACATGTGGCACACGCACATGCATCGGTGGAGTGACATTATTACGCTGACACAATTGGGAAGATGTAAATAAAAGTGCAAAAAACAGACAGCTTTTTGAGAGCACAATGAATATCCTGAAGAAGACACTTCATCGTTGAAACATGTAGGGTTTTATTAGTGCATTTAAGTTATTAGCTGTAGGTTCGATTAAGGACATATAAGTACAGATGATATATAAACAGTGGGCACACTAGACATAACAAAGAGATATATAAATGCCACAGAGAAAAGTAAGAACTTGTGGGGATAAAACTGGAAAATTATTAAAACTGGATAAAACTGACTTCCAGTTCTGGCGCCTGATGTAGCGGTCGCAGAGAAGAGAGCTCCCGCACCGCCAGGGCCCATTTATATATAAAATCGTACTTCAGCATTTCAAGAACACCCAGTGGGTCCCATAGATCCCGCCGTCCGCTCGCTGGCCAACATGGACAAGTTCCTGCCGAAAAAGCGCAACGGACTCAGAGGCAGGGGCACCCCGACACGCAATAAAAGACTGCCTTCAGCATCCAAGATGGCTGCAGTAACTAATTGCCCAGATATCAGCTCCTCCTCGGATGATGACATGCCTGTGGCGTCTGACCATAGCCTGATAGCAGCCGAAGTGGCCAAACTCCTGCGGCCCACCATTCAAGACGCGGTGCAAAAGGCGGTGTCCAAGGGTATACAGTCCCTACGACATGACCTCCTAAAACAAGCCCAGAGACTCTCTGAGGTGGAACACCGCATTGTACAGCTGGGAAAAGGTACCGAGTCCTCCTCATCCCAACTTACCTCCACCAACCGCCATATACAACATCTTCAGGATCGCATGGAGGACTTGGAGAATCGGTCCCGGCGAAATAATTTGAGGATTATTGGCCGACCGAAGTCATACCGCCCTTCCATGTTGCAGTCTATCTGTGAGCATAACATCCCAGACCTACTTGGCCTCCATGCTACGTGTAAAGTTGAGCGCGCGCATAGAGTGGGCCCCCCGGCCGCAGAACGTAAGACTCCTAGACCGGTCATTGTACGCTTCCTGGATTACAATGACCGCCAGGCAGTCCTTCAAGCCTACCGAGACTAGGAAAGACCTACACCTGGAGAACAACCGCCTCCTACTCTTCACGGACTACACGGCCGAAGTCACGAGGAAAAGGAAGGCTTTCAGCAAGTCCTGTTAATTTTTGTTACAACAGAGGATCCGCTTCACTCTAGCCTACCCGGTCAATCTACGATTTCAATCACCAGACGGAGAGCAACGCTCGTTCCAAGATCCCATGGAAGCGATGTCTTACATAGCCCGAATGGAGGCCACGACATCGTCAACTACAGATGCCCATTCCCCCGACCTCAACGCCCTGCCACCCCGGCTAGGAAGGCCTCGGTGCGCCTTCCGATGACCCCTACGGACTCCCCCTGAAGTTGTCTCCTGCCGGTGATTACCGGCATTTTGCATTCATCACTGCCTACGTCCATATTTCTTCACTCCAAGGAAGAGTAGATCCCAGTCTTCTATGGTCCCGGGGCTCGGAGCATGGATCGTAGGCCTTATCTCATTTGCCACTTGAAGATTCAATCGTTAGCCCTACAAACCTCAAGGCCGAAGATTTAGTACCGGTGGAAGATCCAAGGCTACGTATCATTTCACGGGTAGGCCCTTAAATATGTACATTGGGAACATTATTTTACTGTTTTTCGTACTGATTTATGGAGGCCCCTTTTAGTTTGTTCTCTTGGTACGAATACCTGATGTACTCCACACGCATGTTTAAGTGAGTCATCTGCCCTGACGTAGCGGAGCCACATAACTAGCTCTGCCAAGCTCATTAGGAAAAAAGCAAAGTCACGCATTACCAGTTACTTGTTTTTTATGTTTTTTTTATTATTTCTTTCTATACACCTTTTTTCTTCGAATTGTTTGGCCGTACTGGCCTGAAGTTTGGTTCATGCATGCTCTGTGAGAGGGCACATCGTCTACGCTCACCACATTCCCCTTACTCAAGATGGTCACACTCCTCGAACTCTGTCTATATATTGTCTATGTTCACCTATTGCTACCCACTTGGTATGTCTATGCGAATATGTGCTATATGCTCAATATACTCGCTCTGGCTGTATATAACCCTATAATGATAGAAATGCTTTTTTCTCTGAATGTCTACATGCCTTTATGTCTCACAACATCCGAGTGATCTCCTGGAATACTAATGGCCTACGCTCACCCGCTAAACGAATGATGGTGCTCCGTCACCTAAAAAAATTAAAGCCAGATATAGTTCTTCTACAGGAGACACATCTTCCTCAGGCGGATGTGGACCGATTACATAAGCTATGGGTGAGTGAGGTGATTAGTTCCCCGGCGGTAGGAAGGAAAGCTGGAGTGGCCATGTTATTCCACAAATCTCTGGATTATAAGATTGTGCAGACGGAGAAGAACTCTGAGGGCAGAAAGTTACTTGTCAAACTCAATATTCATAACAAACTCACCTCACTGTATAATGTATATTTCCTGAACTCACCTACGGCCGCATTTTTCCAGGAGATCACTTCATGGATCATCCAAGATGACAACCCCCTCAAGCTTCTAGGAGGGGACCTTAACTCAGTCATGGTGATAGAAGAGGATAGATCAGGGGTGACCAGAGTACCGTCAGTTTCGACCTCGCCGTCTCTTACACCTCTGTCTCAGCTAGCTGACGCTACTAATCTTGTGGACGTCTGGAGAGCTCGTAACCCCCTTGAAAGGGAATATACCCACTTCTCCAGCGTACAAAAGTCCTTTGCCAGACTGGACTACTTTTTGGTGTCCAGCGGAGTGGACGCGTTGGTTGAAAAGACGTGCCTCTTACCCATAGCTATATCAGATCATGCCCAAATCCTCATACAAATTCGTTCCACCTTACCAAGGGGGGACTCATTTATATGGAGATTCCCCTCCCACATGTACAATGACTCCTCATTTCACTTAATGCTATCAGAGGCATGGCAAGAATATCAGACGTTTAACAATGTACATGCAGACAATCACAATCTTTTCTGGGAGACGGCAAAAGTAGTTCTCAGGGGCAAGATTATGTCGTATATAGGTGCAAAGAAAAAGCAGACTAAAGCCAAATTCCTGGAAGCCAGCCTCTCTTTACGACAATCCAACTGAAATACTCTCTCAGCCCATCCTTAGAAACAGGGGACACCTGGCGAAAGGCCAAACACAATTTTGACTGGTGGGCAGCGCAACAACAACAGCTTTACCATTCCCATTCAAAACTGTATTTTCATAAATTTTGGAACAAACCTGGCAAACTGATGGCAAACTTAACGAAACCAGGCTTTGCTAAATCTAATATATCCTCCATGCGCTCAGAGTCGGGAACCCTTTCCACGGACCCTAAACAAATGAATGCCATACTGGAAAGGTTTTATACAAAACTATATTCCGCATGTTCAGCCGATGCTGCATTAGGCGATCATTTCTTAACCTCAGTACCTCTCCCAAAGATAACAGAAGCTGACCTCTCATATCTCAATGCAGACATTTCGCTAGATGATGTTCTGAATGCCCTCAAATCCACAGCTAATGGTAAATCTCCTGGCCCGGATCGGTATACCAATGAGTTTTATAAAATTATGCAAGACCAGGTAGCGCCCACCCTACAGGGGGTATTTATTTCCATATGGCAGGGAGGGGCTTACTTAACAACGGGTCAGGAGGCTTATATTAGAGTGATCCCCAAGAAGGGGAGAGATATGACTGTCCCAGATTCCTACCGCCCGATTTCTCTCATAAATTCGGATGCAAAGATCCTATCCAAAATAATAGCAGACAGGCTTGCGAGGGTTCTGCCATGGCTGATATCCCCTGCACATGTTGGCTTCATTAAGGGACGCTCGGCGGTGGCGAACATTCGCAAGCTGCTTGCAACACTGGAATATGCGAGAAGCAACTTAAAATCCCCCCTGGCACTTATTTCAATTGACGCCGAAAAGGCTTTTGATAGTATCCAGTCCTCCTGGCTCCTCAGGGTTCAGAGAACAGATGGGGTTCTCTGGCCATTTCTCCGCCTTCATTGCAACACGCTACGCATCTCCGAGTGCGAGAATGCTTACCCCGGGTTACATATCATCCAGCTTTCCGCTGAAAAAGGGCACTAGGCAGGGTTGTCCCCTTTCCCCTTTACTGTTTAACATTTCATTGGAACCATTGTCCCTCTATTTCCAAAATGCACCGGAACTAGAAGGCATCCCCTTTATTACCCAACGACTTAAAATCATGCTTTTTGCCGATGACATTATCCTGTTCTCCTCCGACCCTTCTCGAGACCTTCCCTGGATCCAAAAAACCTTCGCTCACTTCCAAACATTTTCTGGCCTGACCATAAACGTAGACAAATCTGAGGTTCTCCCACTCACTGTCAGGGATACCGGCACAGGTGACCCCACACCTGCGCAGGTACCCACACAGGCAGACCAAACACTTATGACCACACCGAACAGGGCAGAATGTTATATATACAGTTTATTCAACAGCAAACTAAACAACACCCAAAAGCAAACATAAATAAGTAACCTCACCCAGACTACTAGCAGGTAAAGGCAACAGGAGGAAAGGCAGGTAATGGCAACAAGAGGACAAGCAGGTAATCGCAACAAGAGGAAAGGCAAGTCTACAAATGGGTAACCGGGCTCGGGACACAAACAAGGTACAGGACTGGTAACAGGACTCTGGACGGAAAGCAGGATTCTCTGGAACTGGGGACTCAGGCTTCAAGTTTCAGGAAACAGGAAATTATATTGAGCCATCATCCTGACTGCAGGGAGGGTTTAAATATCCTCCCAGGAAGCACCAGGTGATGGGTAAGTACTGGCAGCTGGGAAACACCCGCAGGTGAGCACTGAAGCTGCATGTCTCAGCTCCTGCGCCACCTAGAGGCGCTCTGGATCCTAACACTCACCCAGTCTGCCTCCCTTTCCTTGTCACAAATCCAAACTTTTAGCGTAGCCCAGCATTCTATCAAATATTTAGGCCTCCAAGTTGGTAAAACCCCATCATCCCTATATAATTTAAATTATCCCCCCCTCATCCAAAAAATACAGAAGGAACTTCTTCTTTATAAAGACCTGCCTCTTTCCCTATTCGGTTGAATACATCTTATTAAAATGATTCCCTTTGCCAGGCTTCTGTACCCTCTGCAGACACCCCCTATCTTACTGAAACATAAGGATGTCACTACTATTAATAAGGCGTTCTCAACCTTCATTTGGCAACGGAAAAAAGCGAGAATATCCCTCAAAAAATGTAGCTTGTCCAAACATGAGGGAGGTATGGCATTTCCTAATCTCAGGCTATACAATCTGAGTTGCCTCCTTCGTCATTCGGTGGATTGGGTCCGCTCCTCGTCCCACTACTCCAATTTTCTCCTGGAGACGGAGATGGTAACTCCCTGGAACCTTGCGTCCCTACTACACTGCCCTTTCCACGCCCTACCCCCCCACATTCGTATGAATATCCTCCTCCGCGACAAAATTATCGCATGGAGAGAGACGCACAAGTTGCTGAGACTAAACCCTTACTTCATCAAATATCTCCCGATAAAAGGAAATCCCTCCTTCTCGCAGGGAAATGATTATGAGGCCTTCACCCACTGGGGAGAAAAAGGCATATTCCACTTCACTGATTTCATTGACAAAACAGGCAATACATTGCTCTCTTTCCAAAAATTGCAGGGTTTATATCATGTCCCCGGAAAGGACTTCTTACATTTCTTGCAAATTATCACTCACATTAAGAAACTTAACCCTACCCTCTCTCAGCCGTTACATAGTACGCCCATGGACAGAATTGTCACCGCAAACAATAACTCTATATCGGCTATATATCCTTACCTGCGACAAGCTGCTTTGCCCCCTATGTCTGCCTCAAACTTAACCAAGTGGGAGAGCGAGGTTCCAACGGATGACATAGTTGAGAAGATGCTAATGGGGTATCGCTCGTTATGTAAAGTGATGCCCAATGAGCAATGGAGAGAGACACAATTTAAAATCATACATAGAGCCTATTTTGCTTTCCAAATTAAACGTACACAATTGCGTGATATGAACTACTTGGATCATTGTCCTAAATGCAAGCTGCAAAAGACCTCAGTGTTTCATTGCCTCTGGGAATGCCCACTGATTAGATCCTTTTGGGAATCAGTAGTACAATTCATTGACGCAGTAGTAGGCCAGCGACTGCCGTTGGAGCCTCTATTGTTTTTGTTTAATTATTGGGATCCCTCCTTCCTGATACCGGGCACTTTAACCCTGTCAGCCAGGCAATGGACAAGCATATCCTTATTGGTGGCCAAACGTTCCATCCTCAGGGAATGGTTGTCACCTCAACCTCCCACGATTAAGAGACTCAAGGATGACCTCACGGCCTTGTTTTATTTGGATAGGCTAGATGCAGCCACAAATGTACAGAATGAGAAAGGGGTAACTAAGTTTTACAATAGGTGGCAACCCTATATGACTTTTGTCTTCTCCCCCTCTGAAAGGGAACAACTGCTCTCTCATTTAAATTCTCAACATGCTGTCTTTTGGAACAAATGGAGGAGGCGGTAAAAGCAATAGCACAGAATAACCAAAACAAGGATGCTGAAGGAGACTGATGTAAGATGTACTTCTCAGTGAGAAAGCGTTTGAATTACTTGCTGGCGGCACGTGAACAAAACGAGATGCTGACTATGCCAGTGGCTTCAATCTTATTTTGCTTTTATTTTTGCTTTAGTCCATTTCACCAATGTACTCTTATTCCCATTACCGGAGAGTAGATTAATCTTATGGTTGAACATACCAATGATTATATACCTACCTAAATTGAGCTGGGGGCCGAGGAGGGGATGAGTAGATAGTAGGTGAGAGGATATTAGGTCATTGGTCAGCTTGACTATTCATCCCATCTTCGAATATCAATATTACAAACCCGTTCCAACATGTGACCGCAACATGGAGTATGTATTTGTTTTGTTTCCTTTTATTTTATTTTACTTTACTTTATTTTATTGTATTTTATTTTATGTTTGCTCATTTTAGCACTCTCTTGTAAAGTGCGGTTTTGTCTCAATATTTTATTTTTATTTTATTTCTTATTCCCTGTTCAATACTGTTTTAAGTTTTATTTCAAGTGTCTATAATGTTTGATGCTTCCAATGTTTAATTACGCTACCAAGTAATCATCAGCTACTTCAAATCAATGCACATGCAATGACAAGTAATTGTGTCCCGTATAAGCTGTGTCTGACTACATGATGTATTACGTGCATTTTTGTACCTCTGTACTCCCTTTTTCTTGCAAAATAAAAAATGTTATTCAAAAAAAAAAACTGGATAAAACTAATGAAACAACATATAAGATTCAAGAATACTGCAGAGTAAATACATTTCTTCCATAGAATATAGATGATTTTTATATTTGAAGACCACCTACCTCCAGAAGATACATATTGGGTGTTCTTTGGGATAATTGAAAAAATACAGAACTATATTTGAATGACATCTATTCAGTGATCTAACACCATACTCAAATGAATTTGATATCTTTTTTGGGGACAGATAAAGCTTTCTTTTGTTTTTTTTTTTATTTTTTATCATATAAAGAAAAAAGTACCAACAATTTACAAAAAAAGTTTCTCTCTATGCTATGTTATGAAACATTTTTTATTACCCAATTTTTTTGTAAAATATAACATATGAGGTTACTACTAAACATAGTAGATTGGGTATATACTACACACATCAAGTCTTATAATTGCGTGCGCCCGCGAAATCGCAACAAATTACCATATCCAAAATTGGTCATAGAAGACGCTTTAAAGCTTTTACCAAACATGAAGTTTAGTGTTAACAGTGTTTGATGGCCCCAGAATTATTTCTCGCAATCTGACGTTTGCAGTGATATGTAACATGTGTGGCACAATCGAAATTTTTATACATAGGCGCACCCAATGCTTGTTTGAGTTTGTATGTGCATGTACTTGGGGGTGTGGGACTTTAAAATATTTTTTTGTGTTTTTTTTATTTTTTATATGTGTGTTTAATTGTTTGCTTTTTTTTTACACGTAACTTTATTACTATCACATAGGGGGCCAATAATCACCCTATGTGATAGCACATATAGTTACAGGTCCTCTTTATTAGGGTCTATTACATCCCTAATGTCACCTAGGGACCCTAAAGAAGCTGATGAAGCAGAGATCTGCTTCACTAGATTTTTCTCCAGCTACAGAAGCCAGAGAAATAACACACTAAAATCCTGAAGTAATGTAATTCACATCACTTCCACTTTCAGTGATCAGAGAGGAGATCAGTTGCTGGCAGTGTGCTGAGCTCCCTCCGTTTAATGTACACAGATCTGCCATGCTGGTCCCAGACCTGAACGTGGGACGGTGGAGCCCATGATAGCCAGCAGCAACGGTGGAGGGGGGCATACACTTGCACGCACCATACAAGCAATTTGCCAGCTCTAAAGCCACTCCAATGCTTTTATATAACAGGCATCACCTGCTTTTAAGGTTTTTTAAACTCTCCCAATCCTGCTAGCACATGAAGGGGCATGCGCAAGTGGGAGCAGGAAAGGATGTTTATATATGCCCACCCGTCCTCAAGAGTGAGCCGTCTGGCCATTTATTTACTACAGCCAGATGTCAAGTGGTTAATTTAGTGGTGGTAGTAATACTGCCACAATGTGAATTGCTTCCAACTGCAGCAGCAGGCATGATCGCACAGGCCAAAAGTGGCCATTTAGTTAATCCGTTCGGTAAAACTAGAGCAGCTAGGGTTCAGGACAAACGTTCCACTGACCCAAACTTTAAGCTCATCCCTTATGCTGAAGAACTATTTTTTACATTAAATTTTAGTTATTATTAAGTCGGTTCTAGAATTGATGTCCATCATTGTTTAAAACATTTCAATATTTTTCAACGGATGCTTCAGATATTTCCTTTTAGCGCATCTAATACTTACTAGGATGAAACAAATACATTATTAATAGTGATGATTGTTTTAAATAGATTGCAACAAAAAATCTGCGCTTTTGGAAAGTAAACTAAAAGTCAAGTAATGATCCTAAAGCTGCTATGAGAGGTGTAAAGATGTTTTAAATACTTTCGATCAACTGTATAAAGATTTATACAATATTTCATCATGCTTCAATTTCTAACCTGATAAACCTACTGTGTCATATTAGTGGAATTCCTTCACATAGCTGTTTGCTATTAGGAGTTATCATCTCTTCTAAATTATATTTAAAGTTTTGAATTGTAGTGGGCGAATGGCTGGGGAATCAGAGTAAATGTCAAAACTATTTCATGAATCCTTTAAAAATAAAGCATGCTTTTTAGTGTCATGTGTGTCAGCTTTTAAACCTCTATGGGAATGTATAAAGACAATATAGATTGAATAATCTTTAAATTATTGCTTCTATGCCATTATGAAGAGGTGCCCATAAATTCAAAGATCAATAAGAAGTGTGATGCGTCAGCACCATCACAGATATGCATTATTCTTAAACGTGAATTTATAGATGTTATTTCTTTCAAACTGCATTGAACACTAGATGAAAAATAATTGAAGAAATATATTATTTCATAAAAAAAAGTAATGACATTACATTTTTGACAAAAAATGCCTTATTATAAAAAGCTTCATTGATAGCCTATCATAATATGAAAAACTGCCCTGTGCTTTCTGAATCAAAGTAAACATTACAATGGTAGATTATACAGGAGTATACATATCATAAAAAATTGGATGCCCATCTTGTGGATTGCCTTGCATTTTAATTTCACTGTACCTCCATTCTGCTTTCTAGCATACCTGAAATACCACATAGATCTGTGCAGCACACAAACTTGTTTCCTTAATAGTAAAGCTACTAAAGTGAAGACTGAAGACTGACTATGGGGTGGACGCATTTTGTTGCTAGAGCTAATTCAGACTTAGATGTTTCAGATGCACAAAACACTGCACAAGGCATATTGGGACCAGGCAATATTTTGAAGGTTCCATTGACTTGCAATATCATTGCTATGGAGCATCAGTGACTACAAAAATGTTTTGGACTTAAAAATTTACTTTTTAGTGACAGGGAACATTTTCTATAGGAAACAAGAAGTATTGGAAGATATGATACTAACACTTAAATACAGTGAACCAACAATCTATTTAACTACTAAACACAAATAAATGATTTAATCATGCACAGACATATTAGCAAAATACACCAACAATGATAGATACAAGACATATGACAGACACTTACAGTATATAAGTGCTAAGGCAGTACTTGCAAATAGTCACATGAGGGTCCTATTCTGGTGGTCCAAAAAAGACTGATTCCTCCTCCAAAGTTTGAATTGATATAGGTCTTGCCTTCATAGAGTTATATGGAGGGACATGTATTGTAACCTCCAAGTACTAATCTAATCAAATTAGAATAATTCTCTGGGGATTTAATATTTTCAAAATGCTTTTTGCTACAGCATCCAGCCTCTTTCTATGTGAAGCTTTAATGACTCGACTGTACCCAGACTTTGGAGGGAAAATTGCAAATGCGCCTTTGTCCGAAGGCTAACCCTAGGTTATGATTGTGTCTTTGTAAGGGCAGACAATCAAATTGTTTATCTAAATACAAGGATTAAGCTCTTAACCAGAGACAAAAGAGAGTATGCACATATTCTTCAGATAAATAATCTAGGCTCTGAAATGTCTATGGATCTTATTGTTTTTTGTCTTGACTAGTTACAATTAACAGGCTATGCCTAGACAGATCCATAATTACATTTAAAATCCCCCTGTATTCAATCCCTCAGGAAGGTAAAAACACCTTTTTTGATTACTTCAATTCAGTCACCCAACGTAGACTATATTTAATTATAAAAAACTATATACATATGTTCATGGAGATTTGACATAAACCTCATGAGATAACAATAATATATATCTATAAATATATATCTGTAGATATTAGGGATGCACCGATACCGATACAAGCATCGGTATCGGCGGCAATACCGAGTATTTGCATGAGTACTCGTACTCGTGCAAATACTCCGATACAAAAAACGAGTACCTGTGCCGCGTCCGCCATCTTCAGTGACCCGAATCCGCCGCACACAGGACCTCCATCGCATCTTCAATGAAGCAAGATGGCCACAAACTCCTCAGTCATCTGCTCCATTCTGACCTCTTCTCCCACTGATTGGCCGATTGGATGATTGACAGGCTTCCTCACCAGTCAGGAGTGACTGGTGAGGAAGCCTGAGAATTAGCCCCTTAATTGGGTTTATTAATTATTTGATGACTCTCAAAAGAGAGTACAACCCTTAGCTGCTTAAACTAGACTCAAGAAAAAGAAGTGAGATGATCTGAGGGGGATCAGCTCAAAGTACAGCTAGTAAGGAGGAATGTTTTGAGAAATTAATTTTTGAGTTTAATCCGGTACCATTTATTATGCTGATCAGCTCATCCTCAGAGTGCATTTCTGTATTTTATGAGTGAATGGGTTGTTGTAATAACCAATTTTTGATGTTGAACTGGTGTTGGTGTTAACTGGTGCATTTAGTATGTCCAATGAGATTTTAAATAATAAATGTATAATATTTTGTATCATATTTTGACTCTCCGTCCCTCCTTACTCTAGCTGTACTTTGAGCTGATCCCCCTCAGATCATCTCACTTCTTTTTCTTGGGAAGATATATATCTATAGATATGTGTGTGTGAGTGTGTGTGCGAGTGTGTGTGTATAGCATTTATTTGCTAGTAGAAATGCAAGGCGGTAAGCACAGAATGAAATGAACATGTGCTGGGAAAAATATTATATACCACTTTACTGGTGTCTGAAATGATATAATATTGAAATGCAAGGAAGCTAAAGCAAGGAGAGCCATTTGATGGAAATAAGCATGCATTAAATTTTATATTCAAGGGAAGCCAACAAGATAAGATGTATGAGTGATGTTGAAGAAGCATGTAATCAAAATTAGACCGACATCCACATTTTAAATGAAATATAATGTTGAACACAAATCATCCAGGCTAGGGAAGAGAGAGTAAAATGCATGGATCTAATGTCCAGATGCTGCATTCAGAATTCTACATTAAGAACATGAACCAGCACATTTTTACCTGAATGTATTGAATGCAAATATATGTTGAAGATTCTAATGTCACCAGAATTTTGAATGTTATGCAGGTATAATACAAAACTTTCTAAATGACTTGCACAGGTTTCAAATCAGATTTTACTTTACATAAATATTGTTATCTGTGTGAGTTACTGATGATATGAAAATTCAATCTATATTCCTGTTTTTGTTTTCTTTTTAAATCTGTAGTTAGTACATAAAGTATGTACATGGAGCCAGCCAAATGTGTATATTACATATACATATTGATCACTTCCCAGTAGTGCTCCACAGTGAATAAGATGCAAAGCAAATATATCTGTCTGTTAGAACTGACTTGAATCAAAAGACTCAAGTAGCTAACTGCTGCCAAGCATAATGCTAACCAAAACACTAGATATACTCAATACTAGAAGGAGAATTAATCAATGTATATGAAATACACATCAAAATATGCATAGGTAAGCATTTAACATGTAAAATTGACATATTCTTTAATGTAAACATTACAATAATAATTTAAAGTGTGTATATACTTCCACTAACGCTGATATCACATATATAATTGCAATACAAGCCTGTTTTGCAATTTAAAATGAGCCTGTCACCACAGGGTCTGTTAAAACGCTCAGCTATACTTACCTGCTATGAAACATTGCCACTACTCTGCTTTATAGCCACTTTAGGTGTTTACACACTTCTAGGGAGGAGTTATTTAGCTGCCCTGGAAAGGTCAAATACCTGTATTGGCTGGGAAGCAGTGGCATGGTGTCATTTCATGATATGGGCCCCCAGAAAGGTAAATATAGAATCACTTCTTAACAAGGCTAGGCTTATTATTAGTAAACATGTTGTGCTATGGTCACTCAAATGTTATTATACATTACTTTTCTATTTTGATTATAATTTAAAAAATGGCAATTTAAAATTATTATTTTTTGAAATATAGGAATCTATGGGTTTTCTGTAAACTAGAGTAAAACTAGAGATAGGTACCACACTTTGCAGAAGTACCTTGGCATGATACACACTGGAAGTCTTCAACTGCATTCAGCAAATCTGGGCCTCTGAGGATCCTATGAGGACCTGTAAGGAGAAAAAGCTTGAACGCATACTCTCTATATGTTTATAGTTATATATGTCCCAGGAAATGAGCTGAATAATTCCTGTACCTGCTGTGCCAAGTTTTGTGGTAAGACAGATTTGCCTAATGTTTTACCAATAACATCTTTGTTTTGCACATCATTTTATCCTCAAGTTAATGTAGCATGTGTTGTTTTAAGCAAAATGTACAACCCTGTTTTGCTTCCATGTTACATATAACATAAAAAATAAAATACTGTTATTCAAAACTTATTATATTTTCTGTTTCTCCATCACCTGCTATACTTGTGGAAATCTTGCTTTATTATGCCTTTGTTCAGGTTTTGCTTGCTAATTTGATCAAGACACATATTTTTAACAAAACGGTAAACAAAACCAAATCTGAACAGCATTGGAGTAAATGATGATCGAATTCAGATTTTCTTTATACGCTGCACTACCGTCACTACATAGGTAAAATCAAGCTGTATGAATTTAAGTAATGATCTCTAGCAATCTGTTATTGACAAGGTTTTGTCCAATGTCACCACCTGTAACGGCTGAAGGTATTCTGACAGATGTATGCTACTAACATATGATGTTAGTAGCAGAAGTTCAGTTTGTACAGAGCATTGAGCAAAAAAGTACCTGTCATTTACATTAATAATATCTATGGAGACCAAGCTCAATGGCAATGACCGGCCTGAACTCCATGAATGGTATGTAAGAATATGGATAACAATATGGGTATGGTGGACATGTAACTTAATTGGTTACCTATGTTTTTGCTTTTTAAATACATATAACTGGATAGTGTATTGTATGGTAAAAAAAGCAAAAAATATTTTGTGTGGCCCCCCCAATATCCATTCCAACCTCTTACCCCTGATGAGGGTCTGGCATTGATTTGGAGAAAAGATTCATTATAAAATACCTTTGTTATTGTTTACATACATTGAAAGAGTGTATTCCATAGATTAGATCTTTCTTTTTTTTCAAATTGACAATTTTTATTGAGTTTTATAAACAGACAATACAGAAATCACCAGAGTCATGGAACAATGAGTAAGAGGTCATGCGGACCAAAACCAAGTGTACATTGTATAGCAAGTAACAGCACACAGTTAAACTTACTGCAATGTCGGGCCCCCAACAAGAGGAGATACATGCAACCCTCAGACAATGTAAATATTCTGGCAACAGGCAGTACCGCTCATGTAAAGAAGAAATACAAAACTAGAAAATCAAAATCGGGGGTATGCATCCATCTCCCACACCCTACCTATGGTCAGCAGTGTACCGGGTCAGAGGTGGAATGCATTATTGTACTACTGAGAAGAGCTCGATCTGGTGTTTCGCATGAACCAGGCTCACTGGCCTAGAGGACAAACAAAAAACGGTGACCAGGACAGTACCCTGGAAAAGAAAAGACACAGAACAGGAAAAAGAAGCAATAAGAGAAAATAGAGGGTATTAAAAGCTAGATCCCGGCTTCATCTCGCATCTCCATCCGCCTCAGACGACATCTCCCGATCCCCCTCCAGTGCATCCCAGGCCTCCCATACCTTATTGTGCAACTTCCAGGTGTTATTTAGTCTAGCAGTCAGGTATTCTAGTTTTTGGACATCTTTGATTCTAGTATACAGATCTAGGTCTGACGGCGGGTGGTGCGTTTCCAATGAAGGGCAATGAGACAACGCGCCGCCGTCAGCACATGGGATGACAATTTATCATATTTATGGACCCTGAAGAGGGGATGGCCCAGCAGGTAGTGCAGCGGGTCCATTGGGATCCTGCGTTTAAGAAGGTTCTCCAGTATATCCTGTACATTCCTCCAGAAGGGCTCGATCCGATTGCACTGCCAAGATCTTTCTTTTTACCGGTTTGTCTGTGGTATGTTTAGATTGATGGCTGACAACACTTAGGGGTCTATTCACTAAGCTGCCGTAGGCAGCCAAGTGACTAACCGACCCCTAGCGAAGTGAGCCGAACGCTGTTTGGCTATTCACTTCAGGCTGGTACGGCTGTACATCGGGTGGCTTCATGTGGCTTCGGGTCGGCCGAACATGCTGAGCATGTTTGGCCAACCCGAAGTGCAGAAGGAGTTCGACTCAGCCAATCCAACATTTCGATCAGCTGAGCCGAACCTCCGGCAGGCTACTCGCTGCTGTTCGGTCTATTCCTATAGATGACGAACAGCAGTGAGTAAATAGCCGAATGCCGATGAGCCGCTGTTCTGCTCGGTCCCTCCGTGAGACCGAGCAGAATAGAAAAATAGTTAAAAAAGTAGGGAAAAAAAGGATTAGGAAACGATTGGGCTAGCAGTGACAGCTAGCGCCGCCCAACTGTTTTCTATTGGCCGGGCGTTTCTGCTGCCGTAAAAAAAAATGAACACTCCATAGGAATGCATAGCTAGATTCCTATTGGCTATTTCACTTTGCAATAGCCAATAGCAAACTAGCTTTTGCACCTGCCCTCTGTTGCTGTCAATCACCAGAAGGGGACCTGATGGAGAACTGCAGGTCCCCCTCTACTGATTGACAGCAGCAGTGGGCGGGTGAAATAGCTAGTTTGCTATCGGCTATTGCAAATTGAAATAGCCAATAGGAATCTAGCTATGCATTCCTATGGTGATTCCTTTTTTTTTTCTGACGGCAGCCAACGGCTCCGATGTCTGAAGAAACCGAGCAGGGAAAGGTTTACTCTGCTCGACCAAGCAGAGTAAACCTTTCTGGGAGAAAGTGTTTCTCTCCCGGGCGGTCGGGAGCCTATTGGACTCCCAGAGTGACTGGGGGACGAATGACAGCTTTTAACCTCGGCATCGTCGAGCCGAGGCATATGCCTTCGGCTCGACTGAGCCGCTCGGTCGACTTTGGGAGCTGTATGGGCTATAGTGAATAGTGAATCACCGGGATTGACATCACTAGTGCAATTATTGACCTAGGACTTCCATCAGTGTACTTTTTTCTCAGAAATTACTGTTATAAAGGTGTGTGTTTTTAGTAAAATGTTTGATGTCATGAATAAGTAATAAGGGTACTATGTACCGCTTTTTCAGTTATATTTTAGGTGCTTCATATTTTTTTTAATACCTTTCCTTTTTAATGTGCACTGTAGTTTTAAAAACATTAAAAAAATGTGGGATCCCCCTGCACATCCACATCAGGCTCTTAGCCTTGATGAGGGTCTGGTGTAGGTTTTCAAAGGGACCCTATAAAAAAGCATGAAGTCCCCTCAAAAATCCATAGCGGATCCCTTTCTGAGTGTGTAGCCTTAGTGGCCGGGAAAGGGGATGCAGCGAGCATGTGCCACCCTCCTGAACCATACCAGGCCACATTTCCTTAACATGGGGAGTGTACCTTGCCAGGTGACCCCCCTAGAAAGCCATAATGACAAAGGCCTTATCCCCATATCTGGTACCCAAGAGAATGTAGAGGGCTTATCAGAATCAGGAAACCCCCTTTAACCTAAATGGGCCCCCAGACATCCATCTCCATCAATAAGTAGGGTTTGCATATGTTGTTACTTGTTCACTTTTAAAAAGGACATTATTATTATTATTATTATTATTATTATTATTATATTAGGATATTATTAAAAACATGCTGCCACCATAGAAAAAGCCAAATCTGACATAATAGACATAAATAGATGCCATAGACAAAAAACAAACATATCCAGCCATGTAGATCTACATGAATCACAATGAACCAAGCTGGTGATCAAAAGATCCGCCACTATCACTGACCCACACTTGCTGCTGCTTTCACTTCTATGACTTTTCCCCAGATGCCTTCTGAATGTAAACAAAGTTTTATACCAGACCTTTATCTAGAAGATGGTATTCACCTATTCACCTGTGGTAGTATGCTGCAATTTGCTCTAGTGCTTCCAATATGAAAATATGTCAAAAGGAATTTCTCTCTAAGTAAGGGTCTTCCTGACATTTTGTAGTTATACATTTTATAGTGTGGGTTATAAAGTTTCTTCTGCTACTGTACCAAAGTCACAAAATGGTCTTTGTCAATATACCCAGGCAAGTAAAGTAATTATGAATATGAATGAATAGAAATCTATTATATCAGATCCAGGGACTCTTGAAGAACCCCATAATGCATTTAACTTATTTTTTAACTTTTAATCTTTAATTTAGTGGACACATAGCTGACCCCATTGATTATCTTAATGCTGTTTAATAATAAAATATGTTGTTGGTCAGCAAGTGTATGTGTGTGTCTGATCAGTTCACACCAATAACATAAGGATAACATACTTTCCTACCAGTTGAAACAGACATATGAAATGTTGACATTTTAAACTCAGATAGCTAGTGTATAGCCAATCTCTTAATTTCCCTGAGCATGAGACCCAGGGGGTGATTTACTAACCTAAACACACGCACGCACTAGGTGCATGTGATTTTTACACAGCAAATGTATTTATCAACCAAAAAGTCTCTAAAAGCATATTTCCACTAATGCCATATATGGAAAAATCATGCACATGATGCATATATAATGCTGCTTCACAGTTTAGACAAACATGGTTAGCTCATGCATTTACATTCCTGCATTCATCAACGCAAGCAACACAATGTAGAGCTAATTTACATAACATCACCTTGCAATTCATGCAGGGCTTTGCACAACACACCTGCTGGGTGTGTACACACTACAAAGGTGTCTAGATTCCACCAATTGATCATGCTGGGAGGCAACACACTACAGAGGTGTATACTTGTTCGTGGCGTGTTTAAAAGGTTAGTAAATCAACCCCCCAATCTCTTAATTTGCCTGGGGGTTGTGCCAAACTAATGCATAGAGCATTAGTTTGGCACAATTCACTTTAAAGAACTTTAAATTCACTTTAAGAGCTCTGTAAAGTGAATGTTCACTTTAAGGTGAATCTCTGCTCACTTTAGTCATTCAATATTCAAAATCCTGTGTTCTTTTTATTTACCTTGCATATGATTAAGTATTCAAATTGTACATAGCATCATTTTATTCACTATTCTAAGAAAAAACTCAATTTGCACTGTGAATAACCTCTACTCCTTTCATAAATCCTCCCCATTAGCTCAAAACTAATTTCCCGTCATATATTGCACCTTTTTCAAAAATAGTGAAATGCAAATAATATATAACATAATAATGTATGTAACTAGAGACAATATATTAAGAAAGCAAATTCAATTACAGAACGTCATCAATGTGTACTTGTGGACAGTGTTGTCAAACTTGACAAGTTGAAAATACTCTAGAAATATAGTAAACATAGTATATCAATCTGTGATATACCTGTGATTTTTCTATTCCCTGTATTACCTTAAGAAAATGTGTTCCTCCTATTTCTCTTAGAGGGAAAATAAGAAAACATTAGTCTGGTTTGCTATGCTGCATTAATGAAAAAAATCTAATTTACAGAGATCTATTTGTGTTTGTAAAGAGCCAAATCTAAGCAAGCAGGCTGTATTATGAATTTTAATTTATGAGTTGAAGTACTTATTCTGCGTGCTCTGTATTAATATGCTTGGTAAATAACTTGTGTGTCACTGGAACTAGTTTAACTACCCCTTAGCACACTTGTATTTTAACAGAAATATTTGTAAACACACATTAATTGAAAGATTTCAAGCCTCAGAGATTTACATAGTTTAGGAAATAAATGACCTACAAAATCCAACTGCAGGGTAAGTAATCAAATCTATAACATCATGTCTTGAAAGGGAATCGCAGGATTGCATACTAAATGCCTACCATTATTCTCCCAGCTCCCAAAGAGAATATGACATTGCTGTGCAAAAACATTTAAATTGTAGTTTGTGTCCTGTGCTCTCAGCCCTTCAAATTGTTTAAGACTTTAAAATTTAATCAAGGGATTTCTTAATGGAGGCTGAGGAAGAGCAACATCAGAAATACATTTGACAAAAGGGTAACAAATTTCTACTTAATTATTTACAATGGCCCTACACCACTACTTAGAGACACAAAAGTAGTCAAGCACTTTAGCATCACATCTTACAGTCAGGGAGGACAAGGACATCAATTCGTCCTCAGATCATGCAAACACTTCTAGAGATTGCATCTTGTTGATCTTGATGAAAGTACAAGCCCAGCATCTGATGTATTATGGCAGTAATTTATGGACACAGGTCAGCGGGAGTTGAATTGCTGCAGGGTGAACTGTATGAGAGTGTATATTATTTCACTGCAACTTATATCAACACTTAAAATATATTTTGCTGTGCCTTCTGGTTAAGCATTTGTTATTGTAAGGTTTTGCTTTCTGTAGGCAGTGTTTTTCAGACAAACAAGAAAAGCAAAGTTATATGATATTTTAAAAGATAAATAAAAGTGTAAAAGGAAAACAACACATACCATGAAATACTCATGGAATTACCATTTGGAGACTTTAAAATGTCAGAAAGGGAACTTAAGGTTTTGGCTATTGTTTTCAAGCAATGCAGGTTTTAGAAAACACCAGGAAAACAAATGTAAGTGTATTTTCATGAGAGACGCTTTAGAAATGCTGACAGAGTTTAACAAGCACACAAAAGTGTATTTTTCATGGGAGAGACACATGATAGACTGTAGTAACTAAAAAGAGAGTGGACTTTGACAGGACTAATACATTTGTAAGTTTGCAAATTACATGTCCAGCCTTTTCCTCAAAGTTCATTAGACTTTTTTGAAACCCCCCCTACACACAAACATTAGATATGTAAACTGTGAAACATTTGTCTCTTTTCGTATCGATTCGGATTTCCATTTCTTTCATTATTCGTATTTCAGATCCATCCAAATTTTAGTTTTAGAACGATCTTAATTTTTGTTTTGGATCTATTCAGATTGCATTCTTTAATTATAAATTACATTAATTCATGGGGTTTTTTTGGTCATTTTAGTTCTGACACCATGTGCTCTCGTACTGCTCTTATCGACTATCTCTACTCCACAACAGAGGGGTCTATTCACGAAGCTACCGAAGGATCTAGCCGTAGCTTCGGCCGATCCTTCGGCTAGCTTCGGCCCCAGGACCCCTTCGGTTCAGTAGAAGTGCAGAAGGAGCAGTGAGTGAATAGCCGAATGCCGTTGAAAGCCCGTACAGCACCCCTTCGGTTCTACTGAACCGAAGGGGTCCTGGGGCCGTAGCTAGCCGAAGGATCGGCCGAAGCTACGGCCAGATCCTTCGGCAGCTTCATGAATAGACCCCTCAGTCTGGTTCAGTAGGAATCACAATCATGGGAAAGACTGCTGACCTGACAGTTGTGCAGAAAACCATCATTGACACCCTCCATAAGGAGGGAAAGCCTCAAGAGGTAATTGCAAAAGAAGTTGGATGTGCCCAAAGTGCTGTATCAAAGCACATTAATAGAAAGTTATGTGGAAAGGAAAAGTGTGGAAGAAAAGGTGCACAAGCAGAGGATTGGCAGGAAAAGGCCATTCAAAAGTGATGGGGACTTTCACAAGGAGTGGACTGAGGCTGGAGTCAGTGCATCAAGAGCCACCACACACAGACGGATCCTGGACATGGGCTTCAAATGTCGTATTCCTCTTGTCAAGCCACTCCTGAACAACAAACAA
>NW_017307212.1:117169-140789 GCF_000935625.1 Nanorana parkeri
TATATATATATATATCTCTTGACAGACTGTAGTGGGTGAGTGCAGTGGGTGATTGAGTTTTGCAGTGAAAGCTGAACTTATATTTTATAGCTGATGGGAAACCTATGTTTTTTACTTCAGCAAGAAAGATGAATTGGGCTTTATTTTTTTCCCTGCCACTGATGTAAGACATACAGCGGAACAGAACCACTTCTTGCTGGTCAGGTCATTGTGTCTTACATTGTCTGCATTCTTCTTTAAACAGGAGGGTTCCCTGGATGTTTCTGACTGAATGAATAGCTGCCAATGGCAGGTGACAAGCCACTGATCTGGTCCCATCCCAGCCACTAGCACTTTTATCACCACTCACTCATCACTCACAGTAATGTTAAAAAAAAATTAAAAAATAAACAAAAGTTTAAAGTAAAGAAAAAAATATTTTTCTACTATGCTTATCATATATTACTTTATATCTGTGATGTTGAATATTTATACATTGATGATATTTAAGTATCTGCTATGATAGTTTGGATTGATGCAAAGTCATGCTATGATATGTTTTGTACCATATTGTGCATAATCAAAACTTTGTTTTGCTGATTGTTATTTTATCTCTCTTGTTTTGTAAATTGTTCAATAAAAAGAAAGTTATAAAAAAAAGAAAAAGGTGGCCCACTTATACACACATAATTTACATATGCACCAGTGGGCATGCGTTATGATGTGTATAATACATGAGAGCTGGTGTGCTTTGTATACATACACTGCAGTGTGTTGATGTTTGCATTGCTTTGTTTTTTTACTTTTTAATAACATTCATTTAACTTTATGTCAATGCATTGCTGTGCATTGTAACATGAGGTGTTGCAATATAATGTATGCCTGCCTAATTTTATTGCAGTGCACACCAACAAAGCACAAACGCTGCAGATTTGGTATTATCACAATGCATAGATGTAAGACTAGCCAACATATTTTTAGTATAAGTTGCTTATTTAAAGTTACCTCCGAGGTACCGAGCAGAATAAGAAATAAGTGAAATGACAGCTCCACCCAGCTGTCATTGCGTGGGAGAAAGGCCGTCACTTGCTGCTTCAGCCACCTTCGGCTGCTGTACAGGCTATTGTGAATAGCTCGTACAGCACACCTTCAGTTTGACTGAACCGAAGGGCTCCAGCGGCCAAAGAGAGCCGAAGGATCAGTCGAAGCTATGGCTATATCCTTCGGCTTCTTTGTGGATAGCCCCCTAAGTAGGGAATTCCATTCACAGTGGAGATTCATTCTTCTATTTCATGTTGTCTCCAGGAGAGGAAGTAAAATGAAATCTTCCAATTGGTACACAGTCAGCAAAAAAATAACCTGATACTGTAAAACTAAAAAGTTTGGACTTTACATACACTTTCTTTAAATTTGGTCAAAACTAAAATAGAACAACATTGGAGATGTTGTCCATAAAGACTTTCAAAAGATAGGTGGTGCATAAGAGCCATTCAATGTAAGGTAACATGTGTAAATACAGTTCCTTGGATAAGATTTAATGGCACAATAACAATGATAAATTAACATTGCTTAACATTCAACATATTTAGAAAATATGTTAAATTAACTTGTACTACTCTTTTGTCAGGATGTTTAAAACAGACCTGAAGTAGATAAACACTGAGGAGCTTTGCCGTGCAGAAAAAGCTGGCCTGCTAGGCCTGGGTGGACCTGCATTGCCATACCAATGGGGATTTACCAATATTTATCATATTTTAGATATTTAACATTGAATAAAACCTAAAAACCTTTTAATGGGCCAACTTGCTTGGCTTCAACTCACAGCTGTGTTTGGGGTACATGCTGAAAATTCTCCAGATGCAGACAGACTTTAATGTGAACCTCATTGAAGTCAATGGGATGATGAATTTTGAAAATGAATTGTCTCCATTTTCTATGCTAATAGGCAAGGGATTAACCAACAAAGTGCATGGTGGGCTGCACAGCACCCGGGAGGACATATACCAAAGCAAAAAAAAAATAATGTGGCTGGGAGCAATGATTTTAATAGTTCATAAAGGTCAACATTAAAATCCACATTGCCTTTAACTCTTTTGCTGCCAAGGTGTTTTTGCACACATATTATGATCCACATTTTAGGACTGAAAATTACTTAAAACACAGACCCTGTAGAATAAAATGGCGGCAGTTGCAAATTGTTGTTGCTTCCAGCTCCACTCAGCGTAAAGGAGATTGGTGAATGGATGTTCACTGGTTTCTCTCCGTTTCCACCCATGATGCCAGTCCTGAGCCTATAGGAGGGGCACCAGAGCCCAGGAAGCAGGGCGGGGATGTCAGGTGGGGGAATTTTTACTGGCCCGTGGAAGCAATCTTGTGGCAGCTTAGCCATCAGAATCACTTCCAGTGTAAAGCCAGCAATCAACTTTACACAGGTAAATAGAGTCTGTTTACAGGGGCTCGCTGCCAGTGATATATGGAATGTGTCGTTGGCAGCAAAAGGGTTAAATAACATGCCTGGAGGATGACCTGAACATGTCTGGGAAGGGGCACACATGTGCGATGTATAGAACCTGCTACAGCAAAACTGACATACACAAATAAATAAATGCCATTTAAAGTGCTGACAAATGACAGCTCCTGCCTGTTTTGTTTCTGTTTGTAAACAAATTAGCTGGGGATTACCTTCATCTATACCTGACCCTTATCCTAGATGAGAGCAGCAACCTGGCAGGCCAGGAAACAGAATATGTCCATTTTTGGTCAATGACATCACCATCTATACTCTGCCCTTTAACTTATATTTGGCTACAGAGACCACAACAGTCAATCATCTCTTGGTCTGCACATGTCCATTCGTCAATAGGCTTTTACTTCCTTCAGTTAGTGGGTGTTGTTCATCATGATTGATGAGTTTCTGCAATGCTGGACCACATGATTGACAATGGATGTACAGAGTGGGGCATTTTTGGGGATTTCCTTCATTTTTAACAAAGGACTTGTTAGAAAGTGTTCTGGGTGTTTATTTATACTTTAGTTTTTTTTGATGAACAGCATCTGTGTGGCTATATGCCGGGTATATTCAATAAATAACTTCTAATAAATAACATTAGAAGTCCATATATCCAATCGCACTCCTGACCGGAGAATGACCAATGCCCAGGGCGGGTGCAGCAGCAACAACGGATGCCTCTGTCAAAACGTACAAAAAAATAATAAAGTCACCGGCACTCCAAATGATCAAGTCAATATGTTTATTGACCCAAGTGATAACACCTCTAGCAACGTTTCGGGACCAGGCGGCCCCTTCCTCAGGCAAACCTGAGGAAGGGGCCGCCTGGTCCCGAAACGTTGCTAGAGGTGTTATCACTTGGGTCAATAAACTTATCAACTTGATCATTTGGAGTACCGGTGACTTTATTATATTATTTTTTTCAGACCTGTCAACCTTCCTCACTATTCATCTATTTCATTTTGCAGATATCTGTTTCCACTTTTATATAAAAGAATATATTTTTGTTGACCTGTGTCAAAAATAAAATAAATCTACTGTGATTCAATGTTCAATGTTCAATATGACAACAAAATATGGACATTCATATTGATTGCTTTTTGGAAACCATCATTTATATTGGTTGATTTCTGGAAGGAACTGACGCACACAGTGATATAATTGGGCAGAATAGCTGAAAAGCCTAGCGACCTTCAACAAAATGCCTCTATGCTTTTGCAGGGGTTCTAGTTTTTGAGAAGTCTTCCCTCAAAGCAGCCCCTATCATGCAAGATGGTGTTAACATGACAATTATTTTTTAGTTCTTTTTACATAAAAAAATTTAAAGGGTCATTCACAAAGTTGCCGAAGGATCCAGCCATAGCTTTGACTGATATTTCGGCTCCATTTGGTTGCTGGAGCCCTTTGGTTAAGTTGAACCGAAGGGCTGCTGTACGAGCTATTCACCATAGCCCGTACAGCAGTCAAAGGTGGCCGAGTGGCTCATTCGAGCCGAAGGCATATGCTTCGGCTTGACGGAGCCTAAGTGGCAGCCAAATTGGGGTGAAAGGCCTGCCGAAGCAGGGCTTTTTGCCCCGCAAATGAAAGCAGGGCACAGCCAGCCGTGATCTCATGGCTGTCTCCACCCAGTTGTAATGACAGATCAGCGTCCCCAAATGATCTGGGGATGCTGAACTGTCATTAAATAATAACCACTGGGTGGAGCTGGCTGTGACATCATGGCCAGCTCCACCTAGTTGTTTTCATTGGCCGACACCTGCTAGAAGACTCTAGCAGGTGCCTGTCAATAGGAAACAGTTGGGTGGAGCTAGCTGTAACAGCTAGCTCTGCCCATTTGTTTATTGTTTTTTTAGTATTTTTTTTCTTTTAAAAAAATCTTTATTTTACTATTTATTTAAATTTTTAAAAATTCTTTCCAACTTGTTTTGGGACTATTTTCATTGCTTTTCTATTCTGCTCGGTACCATGGAGGTACCGAGCAGAAAAGCTGAGCCAAATTCACTCACTGCCATTCGGCCCCTATGTGAACTCGCTGCCGAAGCTTCGGCTCAGTCCTTGTTGCAGAGCATGTTCGGCTGACCGAAGTGAAGCCGAAGGCAGCCGCCCTGAGCTGGAGTGAATAGCTGAACGTAGTTCGGCTCACTTCACTTCGGCTGGGTTATTCACTCGGCTGTCTTTGCCAGCTTTGTGAATAACCCCCCTTAGTGTAAATAAAAATAGCACTGTAAGTATTGAATGTGTGTTAAAAAATTTCAACATTATATTTATGCATTCATTGCATTTTAAATATAGCATACATTGATTTGCCATTTCAGACTGGCAAATGTTATTTAAAATGTACCCAACTAATATGCAGGGAATGTTATAAACAGGGTGAATGTTGTTGTAAGCCTCTAAAGAAACACAGCACTCCCGCCTACAGTAAATCTCTCACTTTGCTCAGGGTGCATGGATGGCATTTCCCATACTAATGAACTGAAGTAAGATGGATGATTCGGCACTCCAGAGCCAAGCTCCCATAAAACTCTTTATTAATAGTGGTAACTAAAACAAACATCTTGACAGGTTCCAAGGGGTGCAGCATGTATGGTAGTTGATAAAACTAAGACTTATCCCCCAGTCCAAGAAAAAGTTAAGAAACATACATTTTTGTGAAACTCTCAAAACTTAATTGTCACAAAATAGATTGTAAAAAAAAAAGGATTGTAATTATCAGCAATCGCAAGTGTAGTGGACTTTATATAATATTTTGTAAGCACTACTCACTAACACAACACATGCAGTGAACAAATACTTTTGCAAATGTTGCACTGGTTCATTTAAGGAAATGAGTGAATTCAACCAGTAAAACATCTTCAAAAGTGGCGTCATCAAATAATTTAGAACAGAAATTTTAAGTCAAAAACTGTGTAATGTACAGTAAACTTTGGGAGCTCCATATTTATATTTTGTGACAGTAGAAATGTAGTCAGATATCTCTCTATGCATCCATTCTACCCAAGGCTTATTCACAATAAATGCAATTAAAGGCATTAAATATTTCCTATGAGTTAACACAAATTGATATTGGTTTTTGAAAGACATTGTAATGTGGACTTGCATGGGTCAATTTAGGTCAACATACACAAAAGTGAGGGATATTTTATTTGATGTATGTTTTCAAAACATCAAATTTGATAAGGTTTTGTTTTATATTTTATTTACTTATGTTTGGGGCTTGTTATATATTAGTAAAGGGTGACAAATACCATGTCACATGTCATTGCAAATCATCTACACCTTTTCTGAGCCACTGAAGAATAGTTGATCAATTTACTGTACAGTACTGTATGTCACCTTCAGTTGATATTAACCTAGAATGTCTTGCAATCCTTTCCGCATTTGTTTTCTTTGATTCAATCATATTGGTGTGCAGTGACTTTTTGTGTCATCTGATGTTGGTTTATTGCATTGCTCAGTGAAATTTTGCAATGTGAAATATGTACCTTTCTTCTTTACTAGTCATGCTCAGCATAGTGGCAAATGTTAGCTATTCTTTAATCTGATGACTGGGGCCCCACACATGGTATTAACATTACTAAAATGATTTCTGATTATTATAATTATATTGTAACTGTAGCACTGTCTCTTTAATAATGTCTTTGTTGTATAAATATATGTATGTTAGATAATTCTTTAAACTTGAATTATCCACGTGGTGCAGTGTTATTGCTATGCTGACCCACCTAAAAAGTATCACTTGGGAGATCTGGCATATGGGCTTTTCAGTAAATACAATATGGTTAACATTCAGCTTTTAATGCAAAAATGCTTGAAAAAAAGAACATCTTAGCAGATGTTTTCAAGCAGTAGATCTATCTCTTTGCAGCATAACTTTGACAGAGTTGGAAGACAGTTACTGAATCATTGAAGTATCCTTGACTTGATGTCGTAAAAATCAGATGCAATTCAAGCTTTAATGCTGACTTACTTTATAATCTTCATATATAATTTATTTATGGTACACTGCCACAGCTAAATCATTTAAGAATAAAATTTAATTGCACTAGAAACTTCTTTCTGGTGTTGACTTCAGTATAGTACAAAATCTTACATCAAAAAAGTATATCTAAGAAGTGTTTTCAACAACCTGTTTTTACGTTTTCACTTACTAAATAGTTTAAAGGGTAATTTCACTTTCCCAGGTGAATTTGGGAAAATGGATTACCCCTCACCAATCTGTCCCCCCTCCCCACTGCTCTCACTTGTTAACAATCGCTCTTTCCCTTCTAGGCTGCCAGTGTAATATCTGTACTCCTCACATAGGTTTGCAGCCCTGCGGCATGTATTTCAAATTTCATTTGTAAGTGGCACACATTCATTGGTCAGTGTAGTCACCTGACCGCGCTGACCAATTAGAAGCGCTTCTTAGCAAGCAGATATTTTCATTTATCAGCGCAGTCAGAAGTGTTTCTCAGGGCTCCGCAGGTCTGTAATCCCACATATGGGAGTATGAATATTACACCAGCAGCTGCAGAGCGGAAGGAGTGATCATTGACAGGTAAGAACAGGTGGTAAGAGAGGGGGGAGATTGGTAGGGGTATTTCCATTTTCCAATTCCCATTTTCCTGGGAAAGTGGAAATACCCTTTAAGCTTATTAGTAGTTCTTATATAAACATTCTACCTGTCTCTAAGAACTGAATATTAAATTGACCTACTTCCAAAATGCACTAAAAAAATGGAAAAAAATATGCTTGAGCTCTTAGGTAGAAAAGGTGGTTGGTGGGGGACATAAACTTTTAGAGGGTTATTCACTATAGAGCAGAAGGATCCAGCCATAGTTTTGGCTGATCCTTCGGCTCACTTTGACCGCCAGAGCCCTTATGCTTCAGTTCGGCTGAGCCGTAGTCTCAGCCGAAGCAGGACAAACGGTCTGCCAAAGCAGATGTCACGGCTGGCTCCACCCAATTGTTGTGCCGTAATGATAGATCAACATCCTCAAATGACCTGGGGATGCTTAATTGTCATTAAACAACAACAACTGGGTGGAGTCAGCCATGATCTCTTGGCCGGCTCCGCCCAGTTGGTTTCATTTGCCCAGGACCTGCTAAAAGACTCTGGCAGGTGCTTGCCATATGTAAACTGTTGAGTGGGGCGAGTGGTGATGTCACCACTCGCTTCACCCAATTGTTTATATTTTGCCATCATCTGTCAAATTCTTCATTCTGCTGCGCAAGTTCATTGACTGCCGTCCTGTCATTTTGTTATTATTTTTTTATTTGTATTTTTTTATTTCGCTAAATTGTTGTCATCATGGACAACACTGGACATCATGATTGACCTTAGGATTACATTGGTGGGTCCATTCTTTTTAACAATAAAGGACTTGTCAAAAATTCTTTGCTGCGTTTTTTTTTTCAATTTAAGGATTTTTTCAAAAGTCAAATCTTTCATTTGACCCTTTAGTGAATGGGTAGGGGTATATGTACCCCTTACTCATTCATAAGGGGGCGCATCTGGATGCCCCTTTATTAAAGGGGTACCCTGATGTGAATAAGCCCCCCCGGTCAACCACCCCCACAACCAACACCCCAGGATTGTGGGGAGGAGTCCCTTATCGCCATCGGCATGGGGATAAGGTGCTTTTCCGTGTACCCCATAAGGCAATGCGCCTTCTGAAGCCATAATTGATTAAAGCCTGTCGTGGACAACGCTGAATGTCATGATTGACCCTGGATTACATTTCAGGCCGGGGACCAGCATGGTGGCTCTGCGACAGGGAATCAGAGGGAGATCTCCCTCAGGTACCCTCTCTGTTGTCAGAATGCAGAAGTGATGTATATTACATCACTTCTGCATTCTTGTGTCACTCTCCAGCTTCAGACGCTGGAAGGTAGATGATGAAGCAGATCTCTGCTTCATCAGGTTCTTTGGGGGGTCCTAGGTGACATTAGGGGTCTTGGCGACCCCTGATGTCTCCATAAAGAGGACCTGTCACATCCTCTTTGCTATCACATAGGGGAGCTTCTTAGCCCCCTGTGTGATAACAATAAAGTTAAGTGAAAAAATAGGAAAACAAAATTAAAGTTGCAAAAAAAATTAAAGTCACACATGAAAAAGAATTTAAAAAAACAATTTTTTTAAAAAAAGTCCCCACCCATACATACACACATGCAAACATGCGTCGGGTGTGCATACATGCAAAAATGACAATTTCGCCCATTACGCCGCACATGTTACATATCGCCGCAAACGTCGCAGTGAGAGCAATAATTCTAGGGCCATTAATCACTGATAACTCTAAATTGATGAGTGGTAAAAGCTTTTAAAGCGTTGCCTATGGCCAATTTGGGGTATGGTAGTTTTTTGCAATTTCGCAGGTGCGCGCAATTTTAAAGCTTGACATGTTTGTTGTCTATTTACCTGACATGACCCTGTTTTTTATATTTTACCAAAAAATTGGGTAATAATAAATGTTTCCTTACATAATGTTAAAGAAAAGCTTGCAATGTGTGGCACCAAAGGGAAGAATCAATTAGCTTCAGCTGATGCAACATCTGGATCAGCTGAGGCGAACATTCAGAGGTATTGAACAGAATGAAAACTGACATGTAGAAAAAAACAGCTTGGGGTCTCCTGACAATTCATACCAGACCATTTAGGTCTGGTAGCAATGTTAGGAGGAACCCCGATGTAAAAAAAGGAAAAAAACAAGGAGTCCACCTTAAAATTCCAAACCAGACCCAGAATCTGAGCATTGGCTTGGCAGGGCAGGAAAGGGGAGGGATGAGCAAGTGTCCCCCCTCCCTGCACCATATCAGGCCACTTGCCATCAGCATTGGGAGGGTGCTTTTCCAGGGGGACCCAGTGGGCAATCCTGACCCAGTGGTTGTGGGGGTCTGCAGGCAGGGGGGAGGGGGTCATCTGGATCTGGATACCCCCTTTAATAAAGTAGGCATCCATATTTCGCCCCTGTGTAGTAGTTGTTATCCCTACTCATTCTCCAATGAGTTATGTTAAAGGTAAATAAACAGACAACACCTTTAAATCCTTTAATTGTCAAAAAAAAACTAATTTTTTGACAATTCCTTTAGTGTAAAAAAAATCACCCAACGCTGTAATCCATAGTCAATCAAGTACTCCAGCAATGTAGTCCAGCATCAATCATGATGAATAATGCCCGCCAACTTTCCAAAATAAAAAAGTCCACTCACGTTATGACAGAATTGACAGCTCCACTCACTAATGTAAACAGACGGGGGAAAAAGCGAGTTGTGACACAATAGCCGTACAGCAGTCAAAGGCAGTCGAATCACACAGCCGATCCAAAAGCATATGCACGTATAGCAGCCCTTCGGTTCGGCTGAACCAACGAGTTGCTGCAGCTGAAGCGAGCCAAAGGATTATCCGAACGTTTGGCTGCATCATTTGGCTCTTTAGTAAATAACCCCCTATGTTTGACACAGTGCTGAAGGCCTGGAATCGACTGCAAACTTTGAGGTACAATGCAGGATTTACCTTGCAATAAACATTACACATTTTGCAGCTATGGTCCATCTGTTGAAGCAATAAGTGTGGCACCTGTACAGTGACAGAGCACCACAATAGGCCAGTAAAGGTGGTAGGAGCTTGTAAAGGAGACATGCTAAGAGAGGTGGTAGACACGGATAATGGTGTAAAGTACCATTTTTTGGGGGGGTGCGGGGGTAGATGATGTCCAGCAGCATAAGCAGCATAGGTTTTGTATTTATTGCTAATCCATTACTGGCTAATTTTTATAAAAGTGAGCCAGTCCACATTGTCAGAATTCACCTCTTTGTAACAAACTTCCTGCTGCACTGAAGACCATCTTAGATAGCACCCTGACTTCAGTGCAAGCCAGAAGCTCCAGCATGTACAGTGCACGTTTCTTCCAGTAACCCAGCATAGATACCCTATAGTCCATCGAGTCCTTACTTCAACACTACAAGTAGTCAGCAATCATATGCCTGAGGTGTGCCTGGGAGTGCTGCCTGCAGCCAGCCCAGTCTTGTGGTTAAAAACAAATGTACCAAGAGGCAGATGTCATCACTGCTGCTTCTTCTTTTGGGGATCTGAGGATTGGAGGCACATTGGTCATAAGATGGTGGCACATTTTCTGCTCCCTTTGGGATGGCAGTAGATCCCTTTGGGATAGCAGTAGATCTGCCATTTTACCCTTGTACTGGGGGACACACAATAATGGTACCTTTCTTTCATGCCCCAGATCTTGGGATCCCTCTGCAAGCATTCCAGCGTAAAAGAGCTTCCGTCTGTGTTGCTAAGGGCAACAATATCCTCAACAATTTCACCCCACCCATGTAAAACTCTCAGGGTTGTGAGAGGTGAAACATATCCTTAATGACTGTCCCAGTTCCTTCTTACCACCAACACCCAAACCCTCGTCCACTTCATACCCTTACTCTGCATCACAGGGATATAAGCAGTAGGCAAATGATCCTGTTGACCCTGAGACAGCAGCAAGGAGAAAAAGCTCACAATTCAGGTAAGTGGGGTGGTGGGGTGACCTGACCATGTTTCATCCTAAATATGGATGTAACATTAAACATGTTAAGCCTTAAACTTAGCCAACTTGTTCAACTTAGCCTTTACCCTGTCTTATAATTGGGCTTCCAGTGAGATGCAGTGAAAATGTCTCCCTACTCCAATGACAGGCAAGCATGCTTCCATTGCTTAATGCTTAATTACACAGTTGTCAAGCAGTGAACAGCTGTCTGAAAGGTGCGAAATAAAGAAGTGTTTCTCACCGTTGTTCTACTGTGTATACCTGTGTCAGAGCACAATGAAAACCAGACAAGCGAAAGGTGCTAGTTAAAATATTTATCAAGAACAGTGTCCACAGGGGCAAGCAGAATCATAAACCTGAATAAGCCAAAGTCAGGAGCCGGAATAGTTAATAATAAAATATTCTCAACAAAGAAGCGGATTTCAAATTTAAAGTAGGCATACCTATTTTGATGTGATTGTGTTTTGATATTTAGATCGGGAACAAATTTTTTTTGTGTTGAAAGCTAAATTAATTTTTTTTTTATTTATGATGGAGTTTATTGTTCACAGCAGTCTAACTAGTTCATAGTGTGACCTTGCTATATCCTCTAGCTAAACTTTTGATAGAAACAAGCTAATTTGAATCTATTTTTATTTGTTTCAGTTTATTTCCCATTTAAAATGTATTGTCATGCCAGCTTATAGATAGACTGTATGTTTGAAACGTGTGACTTTCTGTGCCCTTGTCCTTTCATTTATTTGCATACGAGTCAATTATTCTCAGATCAAGATAATAGAATCATCATAATTTGCTTCACAAAAGGCATTTCAAGATACAGATTATTAATATAAGGCAACACTGCCAAAAGTATGATATTTTGGATTATAAAATTTGGGGCCGTAATAAGACGTGAAAAAAAGCATTATGTTGATGCATGGTTTTCATTTTGTGAAAGTCCACCTTGGAGTTTTTAACTAATAATACATTGGTATTGTTCGAAATACATGGTTTTCGTGTTGTCCAATATATACATCTGATATTTTCATAAAATGTAGAAAATGAATAAAATCTTAGTCATAAAGAGAGCAGCCATTAAGCTTCTACACTTACACAGTTCCCTGTGTTCTGTCAAATATAATCAATCATAACATTTTCATATAGTATGTTACACTGAAAAGCACATGACTGTTAAATGACAAGAACAATTTTAAAGTATAAATTGTTTTTTTTATTATTTTTTATTTTAGTCCAATAAATTAGCAGGAAACCTTTTTTTCTTGGTTAGGTCTGGAGAGCACAGTTAAAATATAATCTTGCAATCATATGGGTCTGCATGTAAATAATTGAACTGCAAATGTTACATGAGTCAAGTTTAAGTGAGTGCATTGCAAAGTGCACATAGACATGTTGAAATTTCCTTTGCCAACGCTTATACAAATCAGTGACAGGTATAACCTATTCAGCTTATAAACAATTCCCCACTATAAAATCATTAAACAAAAGCTTTCTCTAGTCTTTCAGAGACTGAAATATTGGACACCATCAGATTATCACTTTTAAAGCATACAGATTGTGAAAGCCACATGTTAACCATGGCCCACATACCGGACACCTCTGACCTTACTGTGAAAGTCATGTTTCACAGCACTCTTCATATGTTAGCACCAAAGGGGTGGTTAGAGACAGAAATATAGAAGTGTAACAGCAGAAAAAGACCAAGTTGTCCATCGAGTCTGCCCCCTTTTTTAAAAACCTTTTAGATCTATGATTGTCCTAGACATGTAAATATTCATTTACTGGTGACTGACTCACTACCTCTACAGGGTACAAGCTGATAAACTCTCAGCAAAGGAACATACAGAGCTCCTCCTTAAATAGACCAGCTGGTGCCAATTTCTAAAAGCATCAATTACCTTTTTGGTAAAATAGTGCTTTCTAAGGTTAGTTTGAAGCTTTTCTCCTGCTAGTTTGAGGTGATGTTCCTGTGTTCTTGATCTTAGTTTCATATTAAAAATACTGCTGTCCTGAACTCTATTCACACCCTAACGCATTAAAACGTTTTGATTAGCTTTTGATTTTAGTCGATCATGGCTTCAACATGGTCAAAGCTTAATTGGAGTTCATCATAAGGGTGAAATAAATTACCAGATTTGGCCTGTTCACCTCACCTCCCTCACCCCTGGCTGCTGCAGCCAGAGATCATCTTTGGTGGCAGTATTACTACTGTGTGCAAAAAGTGCATGCTCTGCACAGCGTGCACACCGATTGGAAAATTGGCACCAGATGGCATATTTAAAGAGGAGCTCCGTATTTTCCTTTGTTGAGAGTTCATCAGCTTGTACCCTGCTTCCTGTGTTCCTGAGCCTGTTGTTCCTGATATTGACCCAGTATGTTCTTGGACTCTGCTGATTGCTGTCTGCACCTGAACTTAGCTCATTCTGGACCTCCCTTCTGCATGCTGATTCTGTACTGCTTTGCCTGCATGTTACCAACCCGACCTTCTCCTGACCTTGCCTCTGTCTGCTGATTTTGTACCTTGCTACTTGCCTGATTGTCACCCGGCTTGTTCCTGACTTTGGCTCTGCTCTGTATTGGTGCCAGCTTCACCCATTGCTAATATCATCTTCCAGGAAGTGACCATCCTCATCATCCTCCAGACTGGTCCACCTGTATCTCCAGCTCCAGGTGTATTTACTTCATCAGGCACCCATGCCCCTCGTCCATTCCTACACCCTCTGTCCACCATTAATAGGGGTGTTGAGACAAGAGAAGCAAGGGAAGCCACCCTCCTCATTTCAGGCTCTTACCAGGTACGTGACAGTTTTCCACCCACCATCTTGTTTTACATTGTTAAAAGCCAGTGGGAATCCTGGGTGACACCATTTACCTAACATGGTCATTATCATATATGGTCAATAACAGCAGCCAGCCTCCCCAATCTGCTTGTTTATAAACAGCATCTGTTTTCATGTCCGCAGGTAATCTGGACATCTTTCATCATGATTAACAATGGATCTACATCATGGAACATTGTTTATATTTTTTTTTAAATAAAGGACTTTTAGTGTGTGTTTTATTTACTACTGTTTTTTGGTGAAAGAGTAACAAGTGATACTATGGCCAGGGAAGTGTGGATGTGCCTCTTCCTTGTTAAGGTGCCCACACACCTTGCGATAATCGCGGGATAACCGTTATGTTTAAACCAAAGCGCATAATCAGTTTATTCAAATATCACTCCCTTCAAATGAAAGTTTAGTATCTTCCAATGTAGTTATAGCTTCTAATCTAGCTTTAGTTTTGGATAGAGTAGGGAAAGGGTTAGGCTTGCTGTCTAGTTTTTATTGCTGTTTGTGTCCCCATTGGGGAGGCTGTGTCTGTACTGGAGACCATTTTCAATGAGAAAGAAAGTGAGTGAAATCCAGAATGTTAGCATTGTTCCCAGAAAAAGAGGGACAGTCATCAAATAGGTCAAGCAAAACAAATGGCAAATGCACTCATCAATTTTGTTACCAGCTTTACAGCAAGGTGCACATGGAAGGGCTTTAACCCCTTTGTGACGGGAGACGTACACTGTACGTCCCGCCACAAAGGGACCAAATGACTTGTCACGTACACTGTACGTGACAAGTTATTTGCTGCATTAGAGGGCTGGTAACCGCTGAGAGTCAGCGGTTACCATTCATTAATGGATGCCTCAGTATAGAGGCATCCATTAATGAAAGGGTTAACCTTTTTCAGACACCTGATACCTTAATATCGGGTGTCTGAGAGTCAAAGCAGAGCAGGCAAACATGCCGGCAAAAGCCGGCATTCTAACAGCTTGTATAGATCTAGAGATATCTCTCTCGATCGTATACTGACTTTTTTTTTCTTTCACTTTCAGGAATAGATACATAATGTATCTATTCCTGAAAGAAGAATGTTTCCGTTTTCTGTTTGAATGATCAGAAAACCTTTAGTGACAGCTGAATCCTGAACTGCTGCATGATCAGTGTCACTAACTTATTATTGGCTGTTCTGAAGTTTGAAGCAGCCTAATAATAACCAAAAATGTATTGATTTATCAAGCAGTAATAGTGAGATTAATTCACAATGACGACTTGATATAATAAAATAAATAAAATAACATTTTTAAAAGTTTAAAAAAATAGTGAAAAGTGTAAAAAAAATAGTGAAAAGTGTAAAGAAAAAAAGTGTAAAAAAAAGTAAAAATAAAGGACAAATAAATGAATGTATTTATTGCATTTTTTTTATTTAGCTGTGCTGGTTTTGTAAAATATACAACAAATCAAAACTGGGAAAAAAGTGTTTTTTTAATGTTTTTTCCTCTTTCTTTATATTTTATTTGTACTAAGTGAGGCGTTAGACACAGATATGTGATATAAATATGTAGCCCTATCTGTCCTCTAAAAAACAATATATAATATGTGTTGGTGCACTTTGTAAGAAAGTATATTACTGACGTGGAAGAATCACACAGCAAAAATGTAAAAAGTGTGTCAGTCCATTTACGAACAGAAACTAAAAATAAATCAGTCATGAAGGGGTTAAACAGTAATAGCAAAACGTTTCCCAGCACACTCACAAGCCAGCATGCAAAAAAAATCTAGCTCGACTTGTTTGCTTGTTTTGCTTGACTGATTTGGTGCAGTGACGCATGGGGGGGGTCTCAGCTGCCGTTGTGATGTGCGGGATCCCTTGTGCGTACCTGTGCCTTTAAGTGAGGTTGGGATTCCTCCTGACAAACCTGCACTGAATTTGATCTTTTGCCACATGTGCTCCTAGATGGAGACTCTCATAGTTTAGAGTTAGGACCACACACATTTTGATGCATCAATATTCCAAATCATACACAGGTATGAATCAAAGAACAAAAGAAAATGCTCATAGAGTAAAAACATTGTCTATTAAAAAACTAAGAGGGTTTTCACTAAGGAGCCAAAGGATCAAGCCATAGCTTCGTCCGATCCTTTGGCTCACTTTGGCCGCCGGAGCCCTTTGGTTCACTCGAACCGAAGGGCTGCTGTACCGGCTATTCACAATAGCCGGTACAGCTGCCAAAGCCAGCCGAGTGGCTCAGCCGTAGTCACAGCTGAAGCGGGGAGAATGGTCTGCCGAAGCAGACTGCTTTCCCTGTTTGCCTCAGATCGGCAGATCTAGATTCAAGCACACATCTGTGTGTGTTAGAAAAATAGGGTTGATTATTCTCTCACTTTAGTCACTGTTTTTGGGATAGAACATTATTGGTTAAATAAGGGATTTTTATAAGAACTGTGTAATGTCACTGCTAGCTGCAGCCAATTGTTTTTATTTTGCCGGCATCTGTCAGATTCTCAATTCTGCAGCGGGAGTTCATTGCATGTGGTCGAGTCATCGGGCATTGATTTTTTATTATTTTAACAAGTTGTCATCATTATGGACGTCATGATTCACCGCTGAATTACATTGTTGGATACATTTTTGGGATTTTTTGATAAAGGAATTGTCAAAAATTTTGTTGTGGTTTTTTTCAATTAAATAATTTTTTTAAAAGTCTGGTCTTTTTATTTATGTTTTTATTTAACCATTTAGGGGTACCCCTTACTCATTCACAAGGGAGAGGCCGCATCTGGGTGCCCCTTTATTAAAGGATTACCCCAATGCAATAAAGCCCCCCTGCCCACAGACCCCCACAACCAATTCCCCAGGGCTTGTGGGGAAGAGGCCCTTGTCCCCATTGGCATGGGGACAAGGTGCTTTTCCAGGGGGGACCCTGGAAAAGCACTCTCCCAGTGCCAAGGGCATGTGTCCTGGTATGGCAGGGAGGGGGGCCACACCCTCATCCCCCCCCTTTCCTGCCCTGCCAGGCCTGTGCTTGGATCAAGGGATCAAGATTGGGAATTTTTAGGGGGGGCACCACTTTCTCCCTCCCATTTTTGGGGATGTGGTTTCTCCTCTCTTTTACAGGAAAATATGTTTAGACCATGCCATTTTGTTCATTCTGGGAAATGGGCCTTTGTTCGGGAGATTTTGCCTCCTGCTTTTCTTGAGCATTCAGAAGCTGACCAGGGAGTGGCTTTCTCTGAGACGCAATGAGACCAGATTTTCTATTTCACGCATAAGGCTTTTTTGGCTTCCAGATGGTATAGACTCCCAGTGACCCTGCATAGGATATTTCCGAAAACTTCTCCTATGTGTTGGTGATGTAATCAAGCCAGGGGCATGATGCTACATGTTTTTGGGATTGCCTGATGCTCCAAATGTTTTTGACAGGGGTACGTCATTGGTCCAAGGAGTTGAAGGGGATTGACCTGGGTGATTGCCCTGAGGCAAATCTTTGTATCATGGAAGAGCTAATTGCAAATCTCTATCATAGGGTGGAGGCCTTTAGGAAAAAGAACATTTTTGTATTTTCTAGGGTCTTAGCTTTCAGAAAATATAGAAAGTACACATCTTTACACCTTACACATCCAGCCTGTATTTGCTCTGCTGTGTTGATGCATATTGATCTCTTCTTCTTTGTCAATGCAGGTTATCTTATGTTATGTGTATTACTCCTAGTAAAATAAAGCATAAATACTAAGATTACAAGCAGTTATCCAAAAAGAGAAACTCTATTTATTAGGTGTAAGGTGTAAATAGACAAAGTACACATGTCTGTGTTCCTTAATATACAAAACAATGCAAACCATCCCTAACAATACTAATTGTTCAATCTAACAAGTCCACTCAAAAGGATTCCACACACTGTATAGCAAACATCCTCATTAAAATATAGCAACATCATGCATATAATGTGAAATTCACATTAATAATGTTATTAGTTACAGTTATAAGAAATAATTCCATATCTGGATTGCAAAAATAATATTGCCATGTTTAGTTTTTTGGTTTACTTAATAATTACATTTTTTTTACTGTTCCTTTGTGTACCTATACAAATATGCAGGCTGAAATTGGTGATCGTCAACTTCATAAAACACTAGTTTCCTGGCTAATGTGAAAATATGTATTTAGAGTTCTGACTTTACTTAACCCATGGTTGTTTCTGGTCACTGAGCCAGGGAGTTGACTTTTGTTTGGTTGGTTGTTGTTTTCAGTTCAGGATTTCTATAATTGTCTGTTGTTTTTTTCAGCAGGTTCCATAATATGTGATTCAGCATCTTTATAATGTGTGATAGTCTTCAATTCTCATGGGTCTTGTTAGCATCAAACTGCAGAAAATAATTAATCACATTAGTATTTGCAGAGGGATGGATTAGCACATTGTCCCCGGGCAAATTAAAAACAATCACCTGCTCTCTCTACATTACATTACTGCTTCCCGGTGGTCTTGAAGAACCTATTCGGACACATCTATGCAGGCACCAAAGACTTAGAATTGTCTAACGTATTAGGCACATGGAGGACTGGAATTTTATTATCGTATAAGACAGATAGCTTAAACGCATCAAGCACTCTACTACGAAGTCACAAGTCATATTTATATCACCTGTCAGTAAATGCCCCCACTTTTATTATCTGAATTTGTCTACAGTGCAGCCCATCTGACACATTTTCCTCAGCATAATGTATAGCTATAACATGATGTGTTGGATAGATTATGTATTGGTGGAAAGAAAATTGGCACAATGGTTGTTGTTGAGTTCCTGAGCATTGTGACCAATGAGATTTCTAATTTCATTTTTTATGAATCTAAAGATGAAACCGCTTTTCTGTCATTTCTGGCCTTACTGTTAATTGGAGTAAATCCACTGCATTGAATGTGAATCTACCTCAATCTATACATGAACACTGCTGTATTGACTTTACGTTTTCCTGGGCTAAAAATTAGATACGGTATCTAGGAGCACAAATTACAGCTTCCTATGATACTTTATATGCTGTGAATTAAATTCCTCTTTTGAGACATGATGCGTTTATGGCAGAACCATCACCTTTACTGGTTGGGTAAGGTGGCTGCAGTTAAAATGACATTATTGCCTAAACTCCTTTATTATTTTCAAACATTACAGATGGTGATATTTTCCTTTACCTTATGTTCTTTGCAGTGGAGTATACTACAATTTATCTGGCACCCTTTAAAAGCTAGGGCCTCCAGAGCTACTCTCCATAAACATCAAAAGTATGGTGGTATAGGTTAAACTAACACAGGGGTAGCCAAACTTCGGCCCTGCAGCTGTAGTGAAACTATAAATCCCATGATGCATCTCTCTCCGGGAGCCATTGCTGTGGCGCTGAGAATCTTGCAATGCCTCATGGGATTTGTAGTTCCACCACAGCTGGAGGGCCGGAGTTTGGCTACCCCTGACCTAACATCTGGCTTTATTACCAATCGTCCCAGCTTTTATTAATTATATCTGTTTATCAAAAGAGGAATATACCGCTCTGGACAATATTGGAAATTCCTGTGTGTTTTACTATACCACTAACTGCATTACCTAGTCTACCTTTTTGTTATAGACCTAAAACATTGAGCCCTCTTATGAAACATTCCTTGAAGATTCAGGAATCCATCAAATACTCTGCAGGTTTTCTGTCCCCATACCTGCCACTCCTCCCCCTATTTTCACAACCGTTATTTAAGCCGAGTGATACTGACCCCTTGACTTTCCGGTGGTGGATGGCTAATGGTTTTAATATAGTATATGGTTTTCTTTGTTTCTCTAATGTACCTAAATGTACCTATATTAAGGAACGTAAGCAGCTGTCTGATTTTCAGTTGGTATCTTCAGTTTCACAATTGGCTTTCATCTTTGGTCAGCAGGAGGGATCCGAAATACCCTCTCACATGCTTTACGCATATCTGTCTGTACACCCCATAAGGTCCGGGGTTAGTTATGGTTTTATATTCACAAGTAAATAAGCTTTCAAGCCATAATTCAAATTATTATGTTAGTAAATTGGAAAAGGAGCTGAGGCAGTCTTGGTTGGAAGATAAATGAAAACAAATGGGACCGAGTATTGTGGGTTGTTCATTCAATATTACAAATGTAGAAGTGGCCTATCAGGTCATTATGAAATATGGTCCCTTCCCATATTGCATGTATGAATACTACATTTTCAGGATGTTGTTTTCCTGATTGCCATACACCAGGTGATATGATGCCTATCTGGTGGTGGTGTGTCCCTTTGCTACTATTTTTTAAGTAAGTTACTAACCACGCTGTTTCATATACGCATAGTATGGGACTTCAAATGTGCTCTTTTTCATTTGAATGTCCCTGGACTGAATAAACCTCAATGAGTACTTTCCCATTTTATTTTCCTAACAGCCAAATTGACTTTGGCGGGTATTGGAAAAACAACAGATTCCCTGTAGGGAGTTTATTTCTAGGATGGATAATGCTATGTTAAATGAATGCCTAGCGAGCATTCTGATTGATAGAGATACTACATTCTTAAGTATTTGGGAACCGTGGATACAGTTTCAACATCCTGAAATGGCTATATCTAGCTTCTGTGGCATATGATGGCACTGTCGATTTATTTAAGGGGGTAATTATATTCTAGGGGGAATTTTGGAATCTCTCTTAGGCTAGCTTTTTGGTATGTTGGGGAGTAGTGGCAGGGCTGCGAGCCCCGATTTCTCAGTTTCACATGTTTTTCTATTTTTCCTGATTTCCTTTTTTTTCCTTCTTATTTTTTCTTTCTTTCTTTGGTATTTAGATTAGAAGGGCCCAATTTGTGCTGTGCTATATTAAGATTATTGTTATCTATCTTCGGGGTTACTCAATATTATTCTTATTTAAATGTCTTTAGTCTCTATGGCTGCTGTGAGGATCAGTGCTATTTACGTTTTGTAATTTTAATTGGTTTATCGCTTGCCCTTTCCGATTCATTTGCAATGTATGCCTTGTATGGCCTTTTATATGTTTTACGTGAAAATTCAATAAAAGCGTTACCATTTTAATGCATCATTCCCTTTGTGTTAGCATGCCTCTTCTCTCTAGCTTGTTTATAACTTGATAGCATGTCATCTGATAATAGCTACCCTCTAAGTTATCTGTCAATATTGCATGTGTTTAGTGTACATGTTATATGCAACCAGGCTGCAGATAAACTGAAATCAATGTGCATGTCACCATTCTACATCAATATTCTATATTATATGTCTTATTTTCTTTGTGTGTAGGCTATCATCAAACTACATATCATAGCCTGTTTTCCAGCTGTTAGCCTCCTCCCTCTCCTCTATCCACAGCACTCCCCACACCAGTATTGAGTAGCAATAATCCTCCACTCCTGCAAACTTAAGTTTGTTCTTTTCTGCAGAGCAGGACAATAGAGCAGTGAGGACACTCAGGGAAGATGCAGTAAGGTGAGATGTGGCAGGGTTTACATCCACATACATAATTTGTATCCACTAGAATGAAGCATGAAGTGAAAGGGTGAAAAATATATGTAGGAGAGAAATATACTGTGATATGTGGCAAAAAAAACTATGCCTCCAGGGCCTTATAGATTTACAGTGCTGCTGGGTTTATTACAATAGCTTCATAACAATGAGAATGAATGTTTATTTTTATAATAAGGTATGTTGGGATGATTTATTCTTAAGGAGAATCAATTGCATAAATAAAATAATACATTAAATATTGTTCCAAATGTCACATGATAAAATTACTGTAAAATGAGGTATCACAGATCAGCTGCATATTTCTAATCAAAATGTAATCTCTCTCACCTTGTGATTGCAGTCTGCTCTGATCCACAGGACTGGAAGGTATAGGCTGGGAAGTACCACAAGCAATTATTTTGACAAGAGAAAGAGAGTGGCAGATAATTGACTTGGTTAATTCAATAATAAAGCTCTTGGTTTTGTCTTGATACTGCTTACAGAAGCAGGATCCTGCTGAGTTTCTGGAGATAATAGGACTAGATCTGGACCAGACAAGAATCTGGTTGACAGATCGGGCAAAGGAACCTGCATTTGAAAGAAGCAGAGAGTCATAGTAAGGGCAAGCAGGAGTTAGCAATAGCTGGGCAGCAGAGGTACCAATTCAGAAGGCTGGATCAAGGTTGGAGTCAAGGTCAAGGTCAATGTCAAATGGGCAGCAAAGGAACCAAGATGGCAGACAGAAAGGGAAGTCAATACACAAGCCGAGGTCAGCAGTAAGAAAGCTGGATATAGGTCTGTGAAGGTTCTCATTCATCCAGGTCATGTTATATCTGTAAAAAATAAGTCAAGGCAATTGGACTTGCTGTGTTTATCTTTGCTCACGCATGAGCAAAGATATTTGGGTGCTGCCATGTTCCGATCTTTAGGTATAGCTAGGCGCCAAACCTTTCTGACAATCCCTCAGCAAATAAGTTGATTCACAGGGGTGATCTCATGGAATTTGAAGAGAGATCTGGCATGCTTTATTGTGGAACTGTATCTCACTTAGTTAACTCTGACTGGGCACTCTCTCCTGTTACACTGTTTTCCATATGACCTTCTCTCATATTGCATTCTGTCTCCCAGGTTGAATTCATATTTTGCATTGCCACAGGGCAGTCTCTCACATGGCACTCTTTTTTTTTCATTGTATGTTTTCTCTAACATAGCTTTCTCTCCCAAGAGAGTATTCTCTTTAGTATTCTAAATATTTGTACAGCCCGCTTCTGTATTAACTCCATATTAGTTTGCATGAATTCAAATGAGGTACAAATAAATAGCTACAGAACCTAACTGTTAGCAGGCTGATGAAGAGATTGAGATTTCCCAAAATGCGGCCCTAGCTACATTAACCTTGTGCAGGCACACGAGCTTGAGCTGTCAGAAGGATTGATCTCTAAGGGGAAGCAGAAAGAACAGATGGGTGCCACCTCCCTTTTGAAAGTGTTCATGTGTCTGCATCGCCAGATCTACTCCAGCTTCAGAACACCCCAGCTGGTTCATAAGATACAGAATCTGCAGCATACTCCTTTGCATTTCTGTTGCCACACAAAGATCCACACTTGTGAGTGCAATTGTTTAATTTAATATTTCTTAATAAATGGAACTACTACACTATGCCCATGTGCTCTTGTATACTTTATTTTTTTTAGTTTCTGAACTTGCCCCTCCTAAGCTTTTGAGAATAGCTGCAAGGCTGGTCTGTAGTTTTCCGGACTGTGGCTAGCTAAGATTTTTTCATTGTATCTTTTCTTTTAACATTGTTCTCACTTTGTATCACTGTTTTGATTTTGTATTATTCTTTGCATCTCATTCAGAGCGGGCTTTCAGTATTACATTAGTATCCATCTATTTACATTGCTACTTTTAAAACACCCCCGTGTTCGGTTCTAACTCGAACTTTCGAACATGGAAAAAGTTCTAATTCGAACTTAGAACTCAATGCAAGTCTATGGGGGTAGAACTCAGAAAATTAAATGTCCCCATTTTGAAGCCTTATATGCAATTAATTGGCCATAAAAAGTGTATGAGGATCCGGGTACTGCCCTGGGGGACATGTATCAATGAAAAAAACACTTTTAAAAAATACAATTTTTAAAGGAGCAGTGATTTAACATCACTTAAAATGAAACATTAAAAATAAAAAAATCCTTTATATATGGTGCCTGGGGGGTCCCCTTTCACTGGCCGTAAAGTGGTGCATCTGTATGATGTATAGAACCTGCTGAAGCAAAAATGACATTTATATACATTTTGATTATATAT
>NW_017307212.1:140892-177934 GCF_000935625.1 Nanorana parkeri
ATATATACAGAAGTCTATTATAACTGTCTATAACTCTGATATAACTATCTATAACTCTCTATCAATCTGCTGTAACTAACTATACTAGAACCCTCTCTCTCTCTATCTCCTACAACACACTACATAGGGCCGCGGTGTCAGCAGCCTTATATAGTGTGCTGCAGGGACTTAGCTGTGAGACATGATTGGGCAGAGTCATCGTGACTTTGCCCAATCATGGCTCTATATTTGTACGGAGCCCTGATTCGCCATTAGGCAAACACTGTTGATAAAACTCCTGCTCGTGTACACTAAAGTAACATTATCTTGGCATATGCTGTGAATGGACTGTATATTGTACTGCACATGCACAACAGTTAGGGTACAGATTAAAAAATTGCTAGCATTTTTTTTTTATTCTGTTCTACCAAAAGAATACCTGCTGGCAAACTTTAGTTCCACTGTAACCAGACTTAGTAGTTGAAGTTGTGAGGATAAAAGAATATTCATTTATTGTATTAAACCCAAAATGTTTTCTCTTTTGTTCTCTCTCTCTCTCTCTCTCTCTCTCTCGCACTCTCTCGCACTCTCTCCCTCTCCCTCTCTCTCACTGTTTCTTTCCTATCTTTAACTTGGGTATAATTTTTAAAGCATTTGGATGTTGCACAAACATTTGTTTTTGTAATATCGTTGTCAGTTTTCTTCCCTTATTAAGAGCTCCTTTCATTTGTTTAATATAAATGGTATATTTCCCTGTGTAAGTATTAAATTATGAATGTTCTGTAATAGAGCAACTTGGCTCTTTTAGATCACCAGATGGCCCATACTGAAGTTGATGCATTGGCTAGTACAGACTTGCCTCCCTAATGCTTTTTAAAGCAGGCAAGATAAATATTGTTACCTAAAAAGAAATATACATAAATGCAAAAATTCTTCTTTGGATGGAAATTAGTAGCAATATAAATTAATTTTTCTACTATAGGAAACCGTGTCATATAATTGTTTTATTTATATATAAAGCGACCTAAAGCATATATATATATAGAGGATATGTCTACTATTTATACACATATATACCTATATGCTTTAGGTAGCTTTATATATACCTATATGTTTGAGGTAGCTTTATATAACTTAGAAATGATGGAGAAATATATATACACTTATGTACATTGGCAATAATGGGTGTTACATTTACATCCTAGATGTGCATCCAGTGTGTGGGCAGTTTCTGGCTGTAGAACAGACCATCAATCTAAGCATGCAGGAAAGAAAAATATATTAAATGAGTGTCACAGTATTGCTGTCAGCAACAGAATGTAAAGTGAAGTGAAAGAACCTTTTGGCTCAATACGCTATTTCAGGCCTTCATCTGGGCAGTGGTTGTTAGGAAAATGCATTGGGCTCTCTATCTTGACACCTGTATATATACAGGGCACAACCAAAAGGCTTAACAGTAAGATAGTACTTAAACAAGCCATACTGTAAAAAAAAAAATCCATTATTTGAAAAAAACTAAACAAACACAGCTTTTGACAAACCTTTTCTTGAAAAAAAAAGAAAACCCCCCTAAAAAGTCCATCAATGTAGATCCACTTCAATCACAATGGACGACGGCTGCCGACTTGCCAAAAGAAAAAATCCCTGCCACCTGCCGCTACGACCAAACCATGTAAACACCGGCCACAAAATGACAGCTTTGCTCCTGAATGTCAACAAAGGGGTGAAGCAAGTTGTGCCATCACAGGACTTGTTCCACCCATTTGTTCACATTCGGTGGCAGCTCTCAGCCCCCTAATGGAATGTAAATAAATGGGCGGAGCAAGTCCCGTTTTGTCATGACTAGTTCCACCCATTTGTTGACTTTCAGGAGCAGAGCTGTCACTTTGCGGCTAGTGTTCATTGGGCATGAACACATCGACGTGCGTTGGGAATTTTTTTCTTTCGGCAAGTCGGTGTCCATTGTCCATCATGATTGATGTGGATCTACATCTCTGGATGTCGTGATTGACCTGTGGATTACATTGATGAACATTTTAATAAAAAACTTTGTACTACGGTGTTGTGTGTTTATTTACTATTTTACTGTTATTTGGTGAAGGAGTAGGGGTAACAACTACCCCTTACTTATTCATGAGGGGGGCAGCATCTGGGTGCCCCTTTAGGAAATTCCTATCCAAACTCCTATAAGCTCTCCTGCCCGTAGTGCTTTGCCAGGCTGCTGCTCAGATCAGTGGTCTGGTAAGCGATTTTAAGGGGGACCTTTTTTTTGGCATTGGGGTCCCCCCTAAAATTCCCACCAGGCGTTATGGGTCTGGTATGAATTGGGGAGGGGACTCCATGCTGTTTTTTATTTTAATGTTTCAAAACATAAATTCATTCTGAATTACATTTGTAAAATTTTTGGATGCATCTAAAAATGCGGATACATTCAGATTTCTTTCATTCAGAAATTCGGATGCATCCTAATGTCTGAATATGCTGATATTCGTCCGAATTTCATTTAGGAACAAAATGAATCACACATGTCTACCAAGAAGGATTTTAAAACATATAAAATAATAATTACTCATCCATTTAGCTCTACATTCTCCAGTTATCACATCTAATGTTCAGATTTCTGGCATTCCTTATAAATAACAATTAATGTTTAAAAGATATCATAACGCTATAATCAAATTGGATTACTCATGCAACCATTTACTGTATGTTTAATTCCTGGTTTGATTATTTGGACTTGCAGCACAATGGCAAAATAATCACTTGGTTTCATTTTTACCTTTAATCCATGCTAGATATTAGCTAAATATGTTACCACCCACTACTGCTTGGTGTTCTTAAGGTTCAGAGAACATGAGTATTTCATAAAATTAGAAAGTTGTGCCATATTCTAATAGTAATAGACACTTGTGTGGCTTATTTTAAATAAATTGATAGTGGTTTAAATATATTTCTTTATTTTTATTATTTTTTTACATTTTTAGTCAGATTAATATGAAATATCTCTTTTAAATCCTACACACCACTTGCAGGAAGCATGTGACAAATGCAAGGCAGCAGAGCCAAATCACAGTACATACAGTATATGATGTGCCTAGCCAGAGTAAGTTGTATTTCCGAATAACCTGAATAACCAGGATAAATAATCATATAGCTAAATTACACCTTACACTTGCTGATTAAATAAGAGGGAAATGTTAAACAAAATGTTAAACATTATTGTTAGAAAGTCCAGACCACTCTGCAACAGAGTATTTAAAAAACATTTTAAAAATGGTTATAAATAAATATAATTTTATACGAAAATTATAATATTTATTTTAAACATTAATTGGTAGCATTTGGAGAAAGAGAGAGGCTGCAGGGATTGGCCTAGCAGCCTGCTGGCTCCAAGGTTCAGGTGAATATGTTTTTGTTATTTTTATTTCTAGATGAAAATGAGCACTTACCACTTGCAAGCAGGGATAGCCCGACCGCAAGGGTTGAGATTATTTCTGCTCCAAGTTCATCTTTAACATAATGTTTTAAAAAATAGAATACCGTTGACCAAAAGAAATGATAGAACAACTTGGCAAATATATTAAGAGATGCTATGGTATATCATTTTTTTCTTTATAGCAACATTTAAATGACATTTGCGGGATGAACAGTTATAACGAAATATTACTGTGTGCATTCTATATTTATAAAACAAACTTAGGTGAACCCCAACCAAATCTTAGTCTAGCAGGGCAAATAACTTGACTCAAAAGTTTTACCAGTAACACAGTAACAACAACAAAAGATACTAAATATTACTGTGTGCATTTTATATTTATAAAACGAACTTAGGTGAACCCCAGCCAAATCTTAGTCTAGCAGGGCAAATAACTTCACTCAAAAGTTTGACCAGTAACACAGATTGTATATTTTGCTGTCCCCTCAAAATAACTCAACACACAGTATTAATGTCTAAACCGCTGGCAACAAAAGTGAGTAGTACACCCTTAAGTGAAAATGTCCAAATTGGGCCCAAAGTGTCAATATTTTGTGTGGCCACCATTATTTTCCAGCACTGCCTTAACCCTCTTGGGCATGGAGTTCACCAGAGCTTCACAGGTTACCACTGAAGTCCTCTTACACTCCTCCATGACGACATCATGGAGCTGGTGGATGTTAGAGACCTTGTGCTCCTCCACCTTCCGTTTGAGGATGCCCCACAGATGCTCAATAGGGTTTAGGCCTGGAGACATGCTTGGCCAGTGCATCGGGGTCATTACCATGTTGGAATACTGCCCTGCGGCCCAGTCTCCAAAGGGAGGTGATCATGCTCTGCTTCAGTATGTCACAGTACATGTTGGCATTCATGGTTCCCTCAATGAACTGTAGCTCCCCAGTGCCGGCAGCACTCATGCAGCCCCAGACCATGACACTCCCACCAAAATTCTTGACTGTAGGCAAGACACACTTGTATTTGTACTCCTCACCTAGTTGCCGCCACACACGCTTGACATCCTCTGAACCAAATACGTTTATCTTGGTCTCATCAGACCACAGGACATGGTTCCAGTAATCTATGTCCGTAACCTGCTTGTGGGCTTTCTTGCACATCATCTTCTGGGACGACAGCCATGCAGACCAATTTGATGCAGTGTGCGGTGTATGGTCTGAGTGCTGACAAGCTGACCCCCCACACCTTCAACCTCTGCAGCAATGCTGGCTGGTGAGACCCCACAAAGCAATGGTGGGAGCCTTGGGGAGACCCTACGGAGCCCTGGTGCTGGTGAGACCCCACATCGCCCTGGCGAGACCCCACAGAGCCCTGGGGAGACCAGGGCTCTATGGGGTCTCACCAGGGCTCTGTGGGTCTAACAAAGCTGGTGAGACCTCACAGAGTCCTGCTACCCTGGTGAGGCCCCCTCAAAGCCCTAGTGAGACCCCACATCGCCCTGGTTTCTCACCAGGGCTCTTAGGCATCTCACCAGGGGCCTGAGGGGCCTCACCTGGCTGGTGAAACCACACATAGCCATGGTGGGACCCCATAGAGCCCTGGTGAGACCCTGCGGAGCCCTGGTGCTGATGAGACCCTACAGAGGCCTGGTATAACCAGGCCTCTGTGGGGTCTCAACTGGACATTTTGGGGTCTCCCCTGGGCTCTGTAGGGTCTCGCCAGCCCTGGTTAAACCCCACAGAGCCCTGGTGAGACCCTGCAAAGCCCCGGGGAGACCATATAGAGCCCTGTGGTATCTCACCAGGGCTCTGTGGGGTTCAACCAAGCTGGTGAGACCCTACAGAGCCCTGGTGAAACCCTACAGAGCCCTGGTGAGACCTTACAGAACCCTGGTTTAACCAAGGATCTATGGGGTCTCACCAGGGCTCTGATGGGTCTCATCAGGGCTCTCTGGGGTCCCACCAGCCTGGTTAGACCCCACTGGGCCCTGGTGAGATCCCACAGAGCCCTGGTTAAAGTTGGGCTCTGTGGGGTCTCACTAGTCCTGGTTAAACCCCACAGAGCCCTGTGAGACCCTACAGAGCCCTGGTGTTGGTGGTCACTGGTGAGACCCCACAGAGCCCTGAATAACCCAGGGGGTTCACAGATTTCCCTCTGGGTTTGCGATAACTCCAGCAAACCCAACCGCCCTGGTTTTCTAATCCCTGTAAAATTCTATAGATACCTGCTGTAAAAATATTTTAAACTTGGAGCAGAGGTTGTTTTCCTTTAAAAGAGCAATAAAGCCAACCCTGTTTTTTGGGCTTTACTTCTCTTTTGGGTCACAGGAGTAAACTAATGAACTCCTGTGATCAAGGTCAGCATATAACTGGTCAAATATTGTAAGTCAACAATATTGTCAGGATCCATCTGTCTGCCTGATTGACAGTGGGCTCTGCTTCTCTAGAGCCAGTTCTGCCTGCCCCCGCCCCTGTCTGTCCCTTCAGTGAGCACTGAGGGGACAGGGAAGAGAATGGGAGAATCTCTGCGGGAAGCTGTGACTGAAAGTCACTGTTCTCTGCAGGGAGGAGACCGTGAACTAAACAGTAAGCGGTGTGTGATCGCTCAGCTCTCAGTATATAGAATCAGCATGTGACAGCTCCCACATCAACTTAGGTATATTTTACTCTACCAATGCTTCTCCTTTAATTTCAATTTCAAATACAATCAATGTATATATTTTTTCTTTTTCATTAAATTAAGCAAGCCTTTATTTCAAAATGTGAAATATGACACATGTGTGCTGCATGTGATACATACAATTCAGCATTATATCCAAGTATCTAGAAAGGTATCAAAAGCACATTGCAGGAAAATATGTTGTGAAAAGAAGTAGCTATTGCTGTCAATAGGTTCCCTACCAACTAAATCAACATCTATCACTGTAAAATGCTGTTCATTGATACTGAAAGTGGTTGAAAGGGAAATTATTTAATGCAACCCAAAAAAATGAACCACAGTAACAGGCAGGAATCAATTACACACGATTTCTTTCTTTGCCTGCTGGTGAAAAATGATGACATAATATACCCAGATAAAGATTTATCAAAACCGGAAAAGTCGACCCCATGGAATAATCACACAAAGTGATATTTATTTCCTCTGCGTAAATTATTCACATTAGATTAAAATAGCAGTAATTTATACTCAAGTGAATCCCTTGTGGAAAGACAAATAAAGTGCTATTATTATAGCAAATTATAAATTGACAATGCAATGGAAAAAAAAATACTCAATATGTTCCTATTATACAATCAAAATGTTTTCCTTATATTATACTTATAGTGCAGAGTAAACTGGTGGGTCTTAAGACAGCAATACATGGCTCAATCTTCTCTTATTCAGTCCACAAATGAGTCAATCAATTCCCCATCCATGCTGAACAGTGTGAATAGAGGAATCTCCATGGTGGCTATTGTATTCAGCAGCCATGGCACCCACAGCTGCCTGAACATCAGAACATTAAATGCATCGGATAGAATGCAGTCACTGTTCAGCCAATACATTTTTAACATGTGCTTGAAGAGCCACCCACAACTTGAATATTGAGTCTCCTATGGCTAGTATTAATCCCTGTCATTGATAATTTTCTGTTGATCTATCTATTCTGTGTTGCTGCAAGATTATCTGAACATTTTCGGTGTGAGCTACTATTATATACTCTTTGTATCCAGTTGCTTACTGAACTGTAGGCAGATGTAAACAATACAAATCAATAAAGTTCTGTGTTCATTATTAATTATTATTTTTAATTCCCACATTACCTTAATGTCACTTGATATCAGCCTCTGGAATACCCTGTGAGGAGGTGGCAGATCCGGGGGGGGCAACAGTGGTAGTGGGAGAGGAGAGAGGTGGCACAGTGGCAGTGGAAGAGCCAAATGGGGGGCAGTGGACACAGTGGTGACAGTGGGAGAGAAGAGAGAGATGGGCACAGTGGCAGTAGAAGAGCTGGAGGGCAGTGGGAGAGGAGTGAGGTGGACACAGAGGTGGTGGTGGGAGAGGAGAGAAGTGGCACAGTGGCAGTGGAAGAACCAGAGGGGGCAGTGGACACAGAGGTGGTGGTGGTGGTGGGAAAGGAGACAGATTGGCACAGTGGAAGAGCCAAAGTGGGGTCAGAGAACACAGAGGTGGTGGGGGGAGAGGAAAGAGCTTGGCACAGTGTCAGTGGAAGAAACTTGGGGAGTCAGTAGACACAAATGCGGTGGGGGAGAAGAGAGATGTGGGCACAGTGGCAGGTAGAGAGCCGCCCTGTTTCTCAATCACTGTCACAGGCTTCAAACAGGTTCATGAAAGCCTTGGTTAAGTGGGTTCAATGTTGCTGGTCCTTATTCAACCCATGAGAACTGGAGACATCTAGTGGGAAAAAGTACTGCATGAGCCAGCTACAGATTAAAAGTAAGCATTGCAGCAAAAGCTGCTTTTTATTTGACCTTTAATGGGCTGTTATTTTTTACTAGAATTCTCGAAATCAAGCAAAACATTTTTCTATTACTGTCTTTTTATAAAATATAGTAAAAAGCCACTATACAACATGAGTGCCACTGGAAATGCTATAAAAGAACAGGGACATTTATATCTCAAATATTGAATAGTGTTACTGGATATAATTAGTACATTTTGATCATATGGATTATAGATTGTATAACCATGAATTAATTCAGTGACCTATTCAAGCTGTTGACATACGTCAACAGCTTGAATAGGTTAGTGGGCACAGTGGTGACTTCTTCTGATGGGGTTGGTGTGGGTTAAGTGGTCAGACGCTCCTGATGATGTGGTTGTGGGATCTCACCGCTGCAATGGAGAGGTGTCACAGGGGTCGGTGGGCTGTCTGAATCCTTGAGCGAAATCTCATTTTGTAAACCAATGTGGGAAGGAAACAATAACATTTTTTCAGAATTTCTGCATATGTGTATATCTGGATGTGAACTCTTTACTCACCATGAGTTTTGGTGTGGGGCGCTATCATTGACGAACAAAATCCTGTGGGAGGTAAAAGGTGTGGTGGCGAATAACGTTCTGTGTAAACTGTGTAAACTGGTGGTGGGAGCTAGTGTCTTGGTGTCCTGGCAATATGACTTGAAGAGGATTGGAGCGATGTGCAAAGGGAGGACGGTGGCAGGGTGTCAGAGGGAGAGTGTATGTTGTGCATACTAGCACATATCTGTAAAAAATAAGTCAAGGCAACTGGACTTGCTGTATTTTTCTTGAAGATGTTTCACTGGTCATCCAACCAGCTTTCTCAATTCAGAATTTACTTGTACAAAAAGTTATTTGGGAATAAATATGGTGAATGTTGCTCCAATCCACATAATCTGTTAGTCACAGCCAGGTGTTGATTGTATTTGCATAATTGGAGTCTAGGAGGTGTTATTAACCTGACTAGAGAGAGGTGTTAAAACATAATTGTATGTGGCAGACAATAGATGTCTCACCCGCCCCCCAAACACCCCCCCCCACACCTCTATTCAAGCTTGGCTTCTCCATCTTAACATAAATGGTCTCTTTTACACCTCTTTCAAACCAGTCATCCTCCCTGTCTAGTCAAGTACACATCCTAGACAGGGAGAAGGACTGTTTTAAAAGAGGTGTGAAAGAGAGAGAACAGGCCCTAGATAAACAGGACCTTCTGTTTATCTAGGGCCAGCAAGAATGCTGGAAATTGTCACATTTTAGAAACATGAATGAGTTGGAGAATATGACATACATTGTTGCCAGCTTGCTGCCTTGACATAAATCCCACCTGGTCCCTTCCTATCAGGCTATTGATGCCACTATTATTATGTGTTGTTAGAATTTTAGCTAGTATTTTGGCAACTAAATTTAGCAGTGAAATAGGGTAATAATTTAACTAGGCAATACTGTCAGTATTGGGTTAGGGCAGCATGCAGATGGCAGCCATCAATGTTTTACTACCTATGGAGCGTTCTGCTAAGATATCATTATAGAGGAATACTAATCACAGGGCAAGTATGTCCACACATTTTTGTAGTAGAGAACTGTGAAATCATCTGGACCTGTTTTTTGTGCAGTTTCTGGGTTTTAATTGCCAGTTGCACTTCTGGGAAATAAATAGGGAGAGGAAGATCTGAAACAGTTGTTACACTGTGTCTTCTTGATAGTATATGGTATATTTTTGCAAGGTGTTTGTTGAACTCTTGACGTACCTTTACTGGATGACTTGTATATTTAGTTTTGTTGATTTTTAAATGTATGAGTCTTATAAATGGGTCTGGACTAAGTAAGCCATTGGCAAGGGGAGTGATAAGTTTAATGCCATGTATATAAAATCTATTCTTGGTTTTGACTTGATAAGCTAGGCAGTGATTCAGTTTAATTTGGACTTTGGTTAGTTTTTTGTTGAGGGCTAGGGTAGGGGTGGCGACGAAGTCCATTTCTATTAGTTTGCAGAGAGCTTGGTAAGAGACACCTGAGCCAGGGTGATCCCTCAGGTGTTTTTTTTCTTATTCAGCTTGGGTGCTAGGCTGCAATTGGAGCCATTGTGCATGGGTTTGGATAATTCTGAATAAGTGAGTGAAAAAAATGTGTTTGTAATTTTTGGTATAATATGTTACTATAGTAAGTTGTGCTTTGTTGAGTTGCCTTTTGAGGAGGTGGTACCTCCCTCCAGATTCCAGGCTAGAGTTTTCCAGTATTAAGGGCATGTGTTTCTTAAAACCTGTAGGGATTCCTTTATGTTTACTAGAGGTGTTAGCCATGTATAAAGTAGGGTAGGAGGCATGGAAGTATCTGGGGCAAAAGGAGCTGGAGACGTGAGTTGCCTGTAAGCATAAGATAACTGCCTGTAGAGATTTAAAATTGTAAAATGCCTTCACCCTTTTATTAAGGGAATTCAGGCCTTGAACACTAAGTAATAAGCCATTTAAAGCCATCCAGGTGTGCTTTTGCAGTGGATCCACCCCTGGTGTGGAAGAGGAAAGGGAGAGGGGAGAGAGAAAAGATAGAGACAAAATAAAGAAATAAATATAACACCTGAGTTGTGTAATGGAATTGTTTGTTTCCATGGTGAGAGCTTTTAGAGTGCCAGTCACAATGGACAGCCACTCTACAGGACTGAGTGGAGTTAGCAGTGTCCACTACCTAAGTGAGCAGATAGGATTAACCTATAGCAGTAGTATCGTAAATGGGCATGTAGTCTAACCCTCCACAAGGCGACGGCGCAGGAAATACCTGTCATAGAGGAAACGAGAGGACACAGCTCTCAGAGACCGCACGGCGCATGCGCTAAGACAACGCACCATAAATGGTGTGACCAGAGCTAAAGCTTCATAGGTCGCTATGGAGACAGAGGAATAGGCCTCTCAGACATTAAGGGTGCATGCGTCGGGGCTATCATAGTGGCGCCTTGTGGAGGGTTAGATATACATGCCCATTTACGATACTACTGCTATCAATTTGTGCCTCTATACTGATGCCGTGACTATGTCGACCATTATGCAGCCACAGCACCTGCCTGGATGTCTCGATCGTTGGTATGATCGTTTATTTATTTATTTTGTTTCTGTTTTCTGCTTTACTGTCATTTTTTTGATCTTTAAATATGGCGTTTTTTTGCCGCCATCATGACTTCACTGTGGGTGTGTTTCCTAATGATTGATTAATTACAGGGGATATATATGTGGGGTATGATGGTCATTATATTGTCACGTTTTCTGCCTTGAGGAAGGGGCCCTGCGTGGCCCCGAAAGTCGGTTCTTTTTGGATTTCTGTGACGTTTTTGTCCAATAAAAAGGACATATTTATTTTCATTATTGAGTGCTGGTGATTCCCTGCTTCTGCTGTTTGTAGAAATGGTCACACTAATATCCTGTTGGACCTGGCTGAGCAATGCATTTTGGCCCTGCAGGAGGACTCTATAGTGGAAAAATTCACCAAGGCAAACGGTGTAAGCAAAAACGATGTACCCATGTATATGAGGAGCTGTATCGTTCTAGGGTGAGAGCTCTCATTGCAGCATTTAAAGTGAACTAACCTATAAGGTTATAGTGTATGGTATCCCTCTACTTTGTGGTTGATATGAGTTATAAACATTCACCTCATGTCATTTTCAATCTTCCAATTTCTGGTGGCTTAACAATAAAATGATAAACTCAATGGTAACATAAGTTTCCTTGTTGGAGTTCAAATATTCGTCTTTACCGGAGACAATGAACTTAAAGTGACATTAAACCCTCAGATTTTTTAACATAAAACAATACTGTAATGTGTGCCTTACTGTAATCCATGGTTGTTTCCCTTCTCTTTGCTGCTCTTCCTTTTAAATCCCCATGTCTTCTCATGCTTGGGGAGAACTTCCCTTTTCAGCTCAGGGGCTCTTCCTGTAGTGCTGGCTCAGGTTACAAGCCTATACAAATCTATACACAGACACCATATATCCATTCCTGAGACAAGGCAGTCTGCTGCAAAACAGAAGTTCTGCAGAGCATGAGAACAGATACATATTTAAAAGGAAGAGCAGCAAAGAGAAGGGAAACAACCATGGATTACAGAAAGGCACACATTACAGTATTGTTTTATGTAAAAAAATCTGAGGGTTTAATGTCACTTTCCGCTGGTACACACTGAAATATTTTTTTTCTCAGTCTGTGAGGTTGAACAAAAAAACTCTAACAGATTCCTAAATCCATGCGAACAGCGAATGAATGAATAAACAAATCTCCTGCTGTGTACATTGTATTCTGACAGCGGTGCTTGCTGCTGTCGAAATACCTGAACAGTGCTTGCAGCTGACTGGCTGCTGCTACTGTTCGGCTGACAAATCTGCAACATGCCCATTAAACACAAGTTGGTCAGCTTTTGTCGATAAGATAGGGACACCCACATACCAAATTTCAGCCAATGCCTGCTGAATTGGCCAAAATTTGATCTGTGTGTATCTAAAAAAAGTTAAAGAACTAAGGAACTTCTGGGGTCAGCAAGGGCTGTGTATAAGTCTGAATTCACTATTGATAACTAGAGCAGACTCATTGGGTGCCTGGCTGGTAGTAGACAACATTAGACAATGTTGCCCGAGTGACCAGGTGGGTATAACAGGAACGATCTTACCATTTTGGTCTGAAGATCATGTGGAACTTCTTCTAGGAAAGAGTGACATTGTGTCCTATAGAACTAGTGCATGTGATGTGATTGGAAACTGTGTTGGCATCACTTAACTTGGCTAGTGGAAGTTTCTTAGTTGGTAGGCTGTTGTCGGATTGCTCTGGAGCGGCTGCGAGGTGGGCACTGTTCTTTTGGTGAGTTCCATAGAGATGCAGATCCAGCACCTGTCGATATATTCAATGTTTCTAGTGGGATAAGGCCAAGTTCAGTGAGTCTTTCAGTGACTTCCACTATGGCTTTTATTGTATGTTGCTTACCACTGTGGACAGAAATCATTTTAACCACTTAAAGTCCGTGGTGTTTAAACCCCCTTCCCATCCAAGCCATTTTTCAGTATTTAGCGCTGCGGTACTTTGACTGACATTTATTCCCTCATGCAAAGCTGTACTGAAATAAATTTGATACCATTTTTTGGGGACAGGTAGAGCTTTCTTTTGGTGGTATTTAATCACCACTCAGGGGTTTTTATTTTTTACTATATTAAGGAAAAATTAACGAATTAAAAAAAAAAACAGTTTCCCCTATACTGTATTAAATGATAAAACATTTATTATTACCCAATTTTTTGGTAAAATATAAAAGACAGGGTCACGTCGGGTAAAAAGACACCAAACATGTCAAGCCATAAAATTGCGTGCGTGCGCGTGAAACCTTAAAAAACTATAATACCCAAAATTGGCCATAGGCTACGCTTTAAAAGCTTTTACCGCTCATCAGTGACTGATGGCCCTAAAATTATTGATCTCACTGTGACGTTCACAGCGATATGTAACGTGTGTTGCACAATTGTTGTTTTCGTGCGCTGGTGCACCGGACGCGTTTTTGCGTTTATATGTGTGTAAACGTGGGGGTGAGGAACATAAGAATTTTTTGGGGTTTTTTAAAAACTTTTTTTATATGTCATTTATTTTATTTTTTTACTCTTTTTATGTTTTTTTTACACTTAATGTCATTGCAATTACATAGGGGGATACAATTCCCCCTATATAATAGCAAAGGCACACTGACAGGTCCTCTTTATGGAGACATTAGGGGTCTCTAAGACCCCTAATGTCACCTGGGGACCCTAAAGAAGCTGATGAAGCAGATATCTGCTTCATCAGCTTCTTCTCTCTGGCAGTAGCCGCCAGATGACTGACAGGTGAATGCGGAAGTGATGTATTTACACATTACTTCCGCATTCACAGCACGGATGGAGATCAGCAAGGAGGAAGATGCTGACTCCCTCCCATCTTACCTCCTGACACCCTCCCGAGCTGGTCCCGGGCTGCAGATGGGTTATAGAGCCGCCGATCGTGTATATGTGAAACAGCCGGTAACGGCTCTTTACATTGGACGGGTCTTTTCTGCCCATGCGTGCGCAAGCAGAAAGAAAAATGCCGTCTGTAGACGGCAACCCGCCAAAGCGACTGTGCCTTCCGTCCGTTTTTTCACAACAGGCGACGGCAACTGGTTAAGATGGGTCCCACTGGTGCCTGATTTTGTGCTGTTGTAATATCTGTATTCTGATAGTGAAAATTTCAGATCCATCAGAAATTATTTCTGGAATGAAGTTTTATTGTGTTAAGCATCAACTTAAAAAAATGTTTTGTTAGCGATAGTATGTACGAATTCTGTTATGAACAAATTTTCATTGCTGCATGTGTGGTGTGTTTATTTACATTTACTTTTAACCCTTTAGTGAATGAGTAGGGGTACAAGCACCCCTTACCCATTCAAAGGTGGGGGGTGGTATCTGGGTGTCCCCTTAATTAAAGGGGTACCCCAATGCAAATAAGCCCCCTGCCCGCAGACCCCCACAACCACTGGGACAGGGTTGTAGGGAAGAGGCCTTTACACCATCAGCATGGAGACACCCCTCCAATGCCGAGGGCACGTGCCCTGGTATGGCACAGGGAGGGGGCGCTCAATCGCCCTCCCTTTCATGCCTGCTGGGCCTGTGCTCGGATCAAGATTCTGGTAGGAATTTTAAGGGGGCCCCATGCTTTTCCACTGCTTTTTGGGGGGTGGGGGTTCCCCCTTAAAATTTCTACAAGATCTAAAGGGCCTGGTATGACTTTTTGGGGGGGGAACCTCACACACTTTTTTTATTTGCAACTTGGGGGGTCCCTCCCAGCATTTCTACCAGAACTAAAGGGTCTGGTATCAATTGGGGACAACCTGACGCTTTTCTTTTTCTTTTGTCTAATGTCACTTTGCAGCAACGAAAATTTGCCAACCTGTATTTGGGCTGGAAGGAGTAGGTACACATCTTTGCAGGAGAAAGCCTGTTTCACTATTTAATTTATTGATATTACAATTACAACCTACTTCTGATTTGGTTAGGAACCAAAAATAATTTGGAGGATATTTTAATCTATATAAATGATAATCAATGTAATTTGTCATTCACTAGTAATTGGAATCAGGCACATGAGGGAGAGGATAGCGTAGCACTACTGTGCTGTCCAATGTCCCACAGTTGACCAACAGTATAAAACAGTAAAACATTTTTGGCCTGTACATTATGGAAATGTGGACCTCCACATTTAATACTCTACTGTCTTCACTTTCTTTGATTTGCATATAAGTTATTTGTTAGAGCTGCATACTATTACATTATATATATAATGCCCTACGTTCATTGTTTTTTATTGTGTTTATTGTTTATTCTTTATGATACTCATGTATTGATAGGGGGACTCCATCAGGGTTTATACCTATTACCCTACACCTTGCTGGGGGTGGGTATAGATAAGGTGATGAAAGATGATAAAACCTGCCTGTTACAGGCTATGGTTAAGGCCAGGATTGGGCAAAATTCATCAACAAGGATGGTGTTTTTTTTCTTTGCTATTGTACAAGTAAAGTCTGTTAGTGGATTTGATTTATGGAGTGTCAGCCAGTTTGTTGATGGATTAAAAGTACAGTTTTTGTAAAACATTTTCTATTTGAATCATATATTTGAGCTATTTCTTCATGCTGCTCTATAGAAACATTGCAAAACCATGTAAGCACTTATGCACACACATTGGTTCTGTTCTCTGTTTTCTATTACTTATGTACCGAAGGCATCTCCTTGACCTTCTGGTGCTCAGAGAAATAAACTTTAATTACTTTTTTTTTTCCAATAATTCAATGTTCCATGACTTTATAATAATGCATACTATACAACGGCCAGCTTTTTTATGATGATGCTAGACTTTTTAAACTTAACTTTTGACAATAGTCAAAAGCAGACATATTTTTATTTCCTTGTAATGAAGACTAAAGCTGGTAACACACTGATTGATCTTATTATATAGAGGCAATCTGACAATTATATGTTTCTATTTCCCAAATACTCATATTCATTGTATATAAGGCTGTCTTCCCTTTAGTACCCTATGAAACATCAGTTATTGGGAATGCCAGTAAACATTTGTTCTATTAAGAGAGATAACATTGTCTGAAATGTTCCAAGCCCTCAGATTCCCTGTGGTATGCTAAAATGTATCTGTGCAGTTTCCTACAAAAGTAGATAGTCAGCCCTTTTCACTGAAACGTCTTGTACCCCGTGATATTCTCAGTCTTTGTGTAGCCACATCATACAAGGACTCCACTAAACATTTTTCAGATGCAAACTAGTAACATTTTACATACACAATTATTCATTCCTATAAACCAGCATTAGCTCCTGCTATCTGAAAAAGCCAGTTTATTCAAATCAAGAATTTGTGAAAAAAACTTTATTTGGAGTGCATTAAATGCATGCTAAATATATGTATTGACAAGAGATTGAAAACAAGAACTGCATGTTTTCTTCAGGAATTATTGGCTTATCAATGGTTAATTAAAAAAGTCGGCATTTAAAAATTACACTTGACAACACAGAATTTGCTTCTAGAACATTTCTGGGTGTATCTATAGATTTTGGGGTGCTAATCATGAACAAATTATACAAAAAAGAAGAATAAGCTGGACTTTTAAGGTACTCCAAGGATCACAAAATGGTATGTGTGTAAAATGTAACAAATTTTATTGAAACATATTTAAAACGTGCTTTAAAAACTATCTCAGTTTAAGAAACTTTGGATATAGCCGCATCCTCGCATATTATAAGGGTTAACAATACTGTTTACAATATGTTACATAATTGTCTTTCCATGGTTTAATCCAGTGGGGGGACCACAATTAACTTCTCTCCATGCGTTTCACGGAGACTCACTTCTTCAAGAGTAGGCTACAAGCTCTAATAGTCTCTTAAAATGTTAAAATGGCCGGGAGAGAAAAAACAAAACACTTGTGTTATTACCGAATAGAACATCTGGCTTTATTTGAGTGTTGTTGCTCTCCTGGCCCATGTGGTGGGGTCCTGTTGACTTCCCTTTGTCACTCTTCATCCGCACCCATGGCTGAAAAGTGGATGGCAGTGATAGTGCTACTTTAATGACCATTACTGGACTTGGTAACACAGTGTATAACCTTTACTTTGGTTGTAAGATTAGTGATCAGTAAAAGGCATGGGCTCCTCACGTTTGTTGTGCAAGATGTGCTCTCGATCAGAGAGCTTGGCTCAGAGGAACTTGTGAATCAATGCCGTTTGCTCTCCTGATGATATGGTGAGAACAGAAAGATCACATAATGGGCTGTTACTTCTATCTGCCTAAAGTCTCTGGTTTATCCGCTAAAAATACCCAAAATACCCAAAAACCCAGCCATGAGACCAGTGCCACATGATGACAGCCTGCCAGTACTGAAATCACCAGATAAATGGAGCTGTGATGAAACAAATAAAGATACTGAAGATGCTGCAATGCTGTACAAACAGTGACCATGATATGCATTTTGCATTGTATATTTCTGGCAAGCCACATTTCATAACACAGTCAGAATTAAACACCCATGTCAGAGTTTTGGGTTTGTCAAAACCAAAAGCAGGACTGCTGGTTTTAAGGCTGCAAAGATGGTGTATGCCATCACGAGGTATGGCAATTCTTCTTTCAAAGCTGCCAAGATGATTTAAAAGTTTTATTTGGTAGACAACCTCATTATCTATAGTGCCATTGATGGTTTGTTTACAGCTTTGAGTTGTAAACATAACCTGCTAGAATGGTGTCTCTTTATTGATTAATTAATATGAAGCCTCAAGGCTGTTTTGCTGTTCTACACATTGGCAATGTACACCTTTCAATACCTGTTGGCTATGCTGTACTATGCTGTACACATAAGGGAAACATATGAAACATGGAACTGTTGTTGAAACACTTCCAGTACACTAAGAACAACTGGAATAATAATACAGCAAGTACAACTGGAATATCTGTGGAGATCTAAAAGTAGGTTGGAATGCAGCTGTTATTTCATGTGAATGGGACAGCCATTGTAATGCAATGCAAAAAACTTGCATTACATCAAAAAGTAATGGCCACTCCAAAAGAATTAGGTTCCAGGAAATGTGACACATAAACCACTTGTTGATCTAACAAAGATATTTTGCTTCCACTTCACATAAAACTCATGTTTTAACGTTTTTGTTATTTGAGACAGATGTGTCCAGGAATAACTGATGGCAAGATTAAGGAAGGTATTTTCATTGGCTCACAGATCAGATACATCATCACTGATAAGTGGTTTGAAGATCTGTTAGTGGGGCCAGTAAAAAATTGCCTGGAAAACATTCAGGTATGTTGTTGAGAATGTTCTTGGCAACTACAGAGCACCAAATAAAATTAATCTGGTTGACAAACCTATCACAGCATACAGGACCAAGAAGTGCAGCATGTTACTGAAGATTCACTTTCTGCATTGACACTTTAGGTGCAGTCAGTGATAAATATGGTGAACAGTTTTACCAGGACATTGCCACAATGAAAAACAATATCTGGGCAACTGGAATCCATCAATCCTGGCTGACTGTTGTTGGACACTGCAAAAAAATTCACCAGACACTGACAGAGCTATTCACTAAAGGGTGAAGAGTTTGGAGAAGGCAGGAGGAGTAAACAATCTAGGACAACATGGCTGAACTGGAAAGTGAGCTGAATTGGATAATTTTTCCAAATCAGCTATGTTGGCCTAGATTGTTCACTTCTCCTGCCTTCTCCAAACGCTTCACCCTGTAGTGAATAACCCTGTGAGTACCAACACAAATCAGCAGCAAAATACTTTTGATCCTCTTGAACTTGTGCTCTGTTTCTAAAAATATGCAGTACATATAGACTAATATTATGCAATTAAATATGCTATAGTGATTAAAAGTTAATTTCATATTTCTCAAGATTTATACGGAATAAAGTTATATTTATGTTTAGCTTGATGGAGTCTATCATAATCACTAAAAATCTTTCAGGAAGCAAAACCTTTGAAAAGATTTGTTGTTCAGTGTTATAAATGATTACAGGTGATTTGTGCCAGTGAGTGAAAAATCAAGTAGTTTATAAATACAGTGACTATTATTGATATCTGCATTTTAAGATGGTGGGTGAATAATGGTAAAGAGACAAAGCTGGTAGACAACACTGGTGACTTAATATGTGGAAGTATATGGACAAAACCTTTCAATGGAAATTTGAAAGTAGTAAAATTAGCAAATGATACGCAAAGTGAGCTTTCACCATTGTAGATTGTTACCTATTGCATCCATTTTATAAATCCAGTACCCTATCACCAAAGGTTAAATATTGATCTAGATGTACATTTTTATTAAAGAATATTTAGATTATTTTTACGATAAACCTGCCTGTGCATGGAGTCAGTGTATTTTTGTCTGTAAAATTATACTCTCCAATTTTGATTTTTTGATTCTAAACTTGCCTGTTGTCTCCAATTAAAATTGAAGCCTTGAAAAAGTTGTTTACATACTGTGCATGCAGTTGGTTCAATGTTTCTGGCTTTTTCTCTGTGAAATGCACACTAATTCTGAATTCTTAAACCTTACGCCCCATTTTTGCATTTTGTACATATAAAATTGGTATTTGTGATAGGTATGGCGGATATGCAGTGAACTGATCTCTGCCTGGTTTGCTCATCACTAGCGTTTGCATATATTTGCAGCAACGTTTAGTATTTTCTGGCTTATACAAATGCTGGGCTGTTTTGATTAGGCAAAGCTTCAACACTTCTGTGCTAGTGTCAGAACTTGCCTCTAAGCTCTACCCTTACACATTCCTATTAGTCCAGCATTATGATGGGCTGTGTCAGTCACCAGAATGTGTATGAGGCTAAAGGGTACTGTTAAGCTTCAAAACTATGAAGTACTAAAGCTTTGCCCAATAAAACAGCCCTGTATTTGGGTAAACAAATGCTGTATATATGTGCAGGCACCTCTGGGTGCATGCTCTACATACCTGACAGCAGATTTCACAATCCTTAAAGTAACAGTGTCTATTTAATTTTTAAAGGAGAACTATGAGGTGAGTGATTTTCACTCACCTCATAGTTCTAGCCGACCTGTGTCAATGAGACTGTCACAGGTCGGCTCAGTAGATCGGGAGGTGAGCAAACACATACCGGCGTTCGCTCACCTCTCGATCCTGTCACGGCTCTCTGTCGTGACGGGGAGGGGCTGGATTCCACCCCTCCCCACTCCGATCCGCCAGTGCTGACTGGCGGAACGGACTAGGGGAGGCGGCGAGTACAGCTGGCTCTACCTTTAGATAGGCAGAGCCAGCTGTCAGTGACGCAGCTGGCCGGATCCCGGCACAATTGTCGGGATCCGCTTCAGCTGCAGCGTCTCAGTATAGCTTGCGGTATACTGAGCCTAGGGTGACGGGAGGACGCTAGTTTGTGTCCTCCCGTTACCCTAAGGAGAACTATGGGGAAAAGACTTAACCCCATAGTTCTCCTTTAAGTTACAGATAGCACCTAATCAAAAAGAGTAGGGAAGCAGAACAGACTCTGTTGCTGTGTTGTGGAGGCTAATATGGGAGAAAACAAATTATACAGCATTAAGTACATGGGAATCAGGTGGTCATCATCTTTGTATATGTGTATAAATCATGGAAAAAAAATACATTTACTTAGCAAAATATTTTATTCTTTCATATTGTTACAGAATATTCTATGTTTTGGAGATCAAAAAGCCTGTCTTGACATGCATACATGCTAGACAGAAAAGGAAATAGGGCCACAATAAGCACCCATTTCCAATGTGAGCATTTTGTCATGCATTTCCAGAAGTGCAACAATGCTCAACATAAAGAACATCATTAATTTCAGCTGTGCCTGCTAGTACCTGAGTGTTGTGTCGCTTGTCAACTATAGCTTAAAAAAGTACATTAGCTTTTTTAGACAGAATCATACTTTGGACTTAAATGGGAGGACCAGAAAAAATATGCGTAATGCCCATGTTTTGTGCGATTTTGTGCCTTTCGCAACTAGCATTCCATTAGCTAAAACAAAAACACTCAAGCCTAAGAACGCCTGAAAAACCTGGAAAAAAATGCTTCAAAATCACCTAAAACCAATGACACTCAAGTGTGAATGGGGGCTTAGGTACAATTAACACATGAATAATTGATTTTAAAGGATAATTCAATTTTCCCAGTTGAATTTGGGAAAATGGAATTACTCCCTCCAATCTGGCCCCCTCTTCCCCCTTTCCAGTATACTTACCCTTGGGTGAACTCCGCTTCTTCTCCATCAGTGTGGGTTTTCTATCCGTACCCCATATTGCCGTGTAGCGCAGACCTGCACTCTTTATTTTGAATTTCACTCGCAAATGGCAAGCAAAATGGCAAGCAAATGGCAAGAAGTGCTTCTGACCATGCTGACAATGAAAAGCACTTCTTGCTAAGAAGTGCTTCTCAGTGGTCAGCGCGTTTAGGTGATCATGCTGACCAATGAGTGCTCACCATATGCAAGCAAAATTCAAAATCCAGAGCATAGAGCTGCGGTACATGGCAGAAAGGGATATGGATAGTACACTAGTACACTCAGACCGATGGAGGGGAAGGGGTGTTTGCCCAAAGGTAAGTATAGCAGAGGGAAAGGGGGGACAGATTGGAGGGGGTAATTACATTTTCCCAAATTCCCCTGGGAAAGTGGAGCTACACTTTAATATTACATAACACCAAAAACAATTTTATTTATTTTAAAAATGTGTGATAATCAGAACTTCTGTCGGGATTTTTACTTTGTTTTTGTCTTTACTGGGGAGATTTCCCATCACCTACTTTCTCAGAAGGACAAAAAAGGTGTGAGATATGACATATTAAAAGAAAAAATAATTACACTATATTCACAATGTATACAATTTCTATTTATCAATCAGTCAATCGACCAATCAATCAGTCAATCATTTTTCAATACAATACAGTGCAATTCACCTTGTAAAGTTGTACATTTTAAGTATTTGTTAGACCCAATCTTCTTTTCCTTCAGAGCTACACGGTAATACAGATCTGTTCCGTCTCACAATGTAAATCTATGCGTTTGACTACTCACTGAAAACAATGCACTGATAGCTTATCTCAACAGGTGTTTAAACAGTTTTACTTTAGCTTTGGATGCAAATGCTGTCGGAAGAGATTTTCCTGCCAGTTTATTCAACAGGCCAAGAACCCATTTGGCCACATAAAATGGAACAAACAGAAGAATGATGATTTTCTCTTTTATACTGTTCCACTAAAAACACACACACACACACACACACACACACACACACACACAAAGGGTAATACAAGTGAAAAGGTTATGACTAACTTTATAACTTTGATTACTGTGTGTGTGTGTGTGTGTGTGTGTGTGTTTTCCAGGGATTGTTGTCTTTGCCAATTTAAAAAAAATATTTTGCTAAATATTTTGAGGGGAATTTTTCAAAACTGTAGCAGACAAAAACTGGAGCAGATGTACCTGGCAACCAATCAGCTTCTCTCTTTCATTTTCAAATCTTAACTGAACAAAATGAAGAGAGAAGCTGATTGGTTGCTATGCACATCTGCTCCAGTTTTTGTCTGCTCCAGTCTTGATAAATTCCCCTCTGTGTGTATTAGTACTGTTTGGACTGAGGAAGGGGTTGTTCCTTTAAAGCTTGTCCAAAAAAATGTAACTGTTAGTGCAAATAAAAACAGTATTATGGGCAGGACTCAACTGTGTTGTTGCAAGTGTATTAATATGGTTACAATCACCTTAAGCATGGAAAAGCATAACAAACTCATTTGGTGCCATGTATTCCTTCCCAACTCAGATAATAAGCTTTTATTTTTTAAACCATATATTTTAAAACATGTTATGATTCACCTGTATATTTTCTTTTCTTCGAGTATTATTTGTGACTTTCCAAAGGGGAAGTTAATCTAGCACCAATTATCAGCCTGAAAGACTGGAATTGTGACAGAAATTCATTCTATGGTTAGAAAGCATGTGAAATCCTTCTCTTCTATCCAACTGGATTCTGATCAAAAGAGAATCCCAGGGGAGTAATGCTATTAGTATTACCGTTTTGAACTGCTGACCCCATATACTCTTTGGTTCTAAAACAATAACTGGGATCTGTAACAAAGTGTCAGATTTTCACTAGATGAGGGCATGACTCTATCTGTAGAGATAAGACACAATTTGATGCAAAAAAATGCAGTGGCATATAATGACAATGACAGAGCATAATATATGTTCTTGGTTATACTGAATGGGTCATAATACTTTATTTTAAAATGTGCATTAGCCATTTACTTAAGTTAGAACTGGAGCATAAAGCAATTTAAATGAGAAGATGCCATTTCAGTATCACTATTAAATAAGAATGATACATAATAATTGAAAGGTTAATATACAGAGATATGCATATCATCACAGTAAATAATATTATAGTAGTTATGATACAGTAGCTGGTTCTTAAAGGTTCTCAGTACTTGATATGCAGTTCAGCAGTATGCTAATAATAATGTTCTTATGCGACTAAATACCATAGAAAAGAATAAGGATGTGACTTACTAAAGGAGTCTTTTCCTCTTATGGTCTGGCAATCTGGCAAATTATTTCCATTTGAAAACATGCTTTAGGGGTGCCTTTAGAAAGATGTTCCCACACTTTCTGTCCTGGTGACAATGCTTTAGCCTGACAGGAAGTAAGGGAAATGCTCCAATAGCAACACAGGCCAGGAGTCCTGCCAGAAAAAGGGAGACCCCATGCCCTGTGCTGCATCTGGCGACCCTGGTAAGAAGTGGCACCCCTGGTTCCCTGACAGTACTGTTACTTTCTCCATCAGCTCATTCCTCACAGTTGTTATCGCTTGTATCACTTGCCCCTTCCTTATAGGATTGTAAGTTCTAATGAGTAGGACCCTTCTAACCATCTTGTATTGAAATGCCACATTTCCATTATAATAAATAGAATTTATTTAGAAATATATGTATAAAATGAGACAGTGTAATATTTATGTGTAATTATTTTTATATTGAAGAAGCACATATCCTTGACTTGTTAAGCCACAAATAAACTATAAATCAATGTGCACTTTAAAAAGTACTCAGTAGGATACAAAGAAGGGTCTAATCATTTTTGGCATATTATTTATAACAAGTAACATGAATGTTATGTAATAATACACTTTTTTTAAATAACAAAAACAGCCACAATTGGGTTTATACAAGGATTTAATTTTTTTTTAATCATTAAAATCCAGTCTTACTTATTAAATATGTTTTTGTTCCCTCGTATTTAACTTTACTTATACTTCAGCTTGAGGGTCAGGCTTCAAAGGTCACCTTAAGTTAACAGCTGTTGCCCAGTCAACTGCCTGGGCTCACACACACTCTTACAGCTAGTGCACAATAGGGTCAAATAACAAAGTGTCTTAGTTAAAAGAAATATAAAGAAACGCAGAGCTATGTCATTTGACCCTCTTATGCACTCAAGCTGAAATGGCAAACTCAGACGATGAAAGGAAAGGTTAAAGGGGGTAAATATAAATGTTTTATAAGTAGGTCTACACAATTACAACATTTAAGACCAATTATTGAGATATTTGGGTAGGTTCAGTCATGGCTGGTTCTCTTACGGTTTGTAAAATTGTTATTTTCTAGTTGTTACATTTATGAAAATGCTATTTATTTTAAGAATGTTTCTCTTTTAACCAACCAAAATAACAAGATCTGCAGTCTATTAGTTAGAGAACCTACTTGTTTGTGAGCAACATGGTTTTATAATCCCTGCAGCATTCGCTCATTTTTTTCCTTAACTAGACCAAATTTATGCAGCGTACACGGTGTAATATGCCCCATTTGTTAGATAACGGCTTTGGAAATCTTTTAAATCTATCTTAAATTGTGAGAAAAAATGTTAAGTAGTAAAAATGATACAAGTCTAGTGCTCTAATTTATTGGAATTATGTGCATTGCTAAGTACGACTACAACATTACATTTTAAAGGTCAAACTTGGGATAAAAAATAGGAAGACTTTTTAAAGTGTCTGTGCAAAATTATTTGTGCAAGTGGCAATCTTCTCTATTTGTTTACTAATAACAATATGACTTTGGCATGTTTTTACAGAATTGATAAATTTTATATCAGGATTTTATATCAGTATATTAAAGTGCTCTTGTATGCCCACTAAAAGCTTGTAGTTGAACTGAACGTTAGGCACATATTTAAAGAGGTTTTTTTTTTTCTAGCTGTATATTCATTAAAATCAGATGTTTTAATAAAACTAACAGTACCTGCATAAATACTGAATTTAACCTCTTGCAGTCTCCTGCACAGCACTACTCAGACTGGTAATGACAGGACAGAATGCTCAGCCAATCAGTGTCAGTTGAACAAGCTAACCGAAAGAAATTAGCAGAGGACATTCACCAGCACTTAGCTTTCCATAATTTTCTATTTAAGAGGCTAGATTAGGAAAGATGATTAAAGTAAATAAGGACGCAACATTTTGAAGTGATGTTTTTCTACAGTCACCCTTTAGATTGGTGAGTTTCATCACCATGTTTCAGGATGAAGTGGGTTGCGCTCTGCAGCTATAAAATGTAGGACATATGTATTGGTATATAGTTCAGATCCTAAGAGTAATACTTTTACCTAGAGTTTTTTGGTGTATTTCCACTTTTGCAGCCAAAGTGGGATAACACCTACATTGTCTTTGTTACATGTTCCCATTCACATAGCATAACTTTAAAAATATATATTAAAAAATGCAGTTTACATTTTTAAATGCTCTTACCTAGAAACTCTAGGACTGAAAAATCCTGAGTAGTTCTAAGTTTTTAAGGGGGCTGGGAGAGTCTTGCTTGCCATAATTAACCCTGTCTGTTCTTTGATGTCAGTTTTCATTATCTTTTGTAAACTAGATGAGTGGGACTCTTTCCTGAACACAGGATTAAAGATCTCAAGGCATTGTATGTTACTGCACTTATAGCAGAGGGCTTCTCAAATATGACTGCAAATGTAGAACTACACTCTAAGTAACTCTGTGTATAGAAGGCACAATAGAGTGCCATGTATTTTTCTTCCCAGTCAAAAAAGTGAAATGAGAGACAGGATAATATGGAGCCACAAGGATTCTCATAGAAGTCAGAAAGTTATTCTGCATCTGCCACATGTCTTCATAACCGAGCACAAATCAAATATTTAATTATTTATTTAAATAAAAATCTCAAATGTGTAGAGAATAAAGATGCTTTATTAGCAAGGCAACATTTATGTTTTATAGAGATAAGTGATTTTACTATTTTAGCTTTTACATTACATTCATTTTGACATCTGCATGGAATCAAATTATGTCCCAATCATTGCTTACAACTTCAAGCCTATGGCATCTTATGAAAACTGATGAGGGGGGAAGTATTAGGTGTTTTAATCTCAAATGAATAAATAAACAATAAATGTTCATTTATTAATAGCTCATAGTTCATATCCAAGAACAAGCAAAAATAGTGCAAATGGCAGGCATATATGTGATACTAATAGTCGTCACTAGTTCAAAATTGTATTGCATTATTCTGCAAAGGAATTGGCATGAACAACAGCTCAGATTAAACTCTCTTATGTAACTAAGGGTAGACAGAACAGATATATTAAACATTTGGAAATTAAAGGGTACAAATATTACATTCTTAATAGAAATAGTGGACATATTCGTCTACAACACATACTCTCAGTGCTACTGCTTTGCATAGATTTAGGCATGCCGTCCATGTGACAGTTTTGAATCCTGGGGATAGGATGCTCAAGCATGTAACATGTTAGTGTGGGAAAAGGTGCCTTGTTGTCCTACGCCCAGAAGGTCAAAGTGTTTCACAGTCCAGCTATACTCCAGCTAGAGCACAATACTAAGGGTATCATTTGTACCTAATATTAGTTGCTATGCAGATCTCTTCTTAATTGAGAGGTTTCATTGATGTTGTGGGTTTCTTTTCAGCCAGAATTAAGTAATTGCCAAAATCTAGCCATAAGAAATAAAAATCTAACACATTCAAAATAATATATGATCTAAAATAGCTACTTTTTATTAATATTGTTCTCTACCTCCTTTAAATTGGTCCCAATTGGACCCAAAGTGGCTGTGGCATTATTTTCTTTTCTGGGTGTACTGAATTTAAGAGCAGGAGAAGTTAGAACTGTGAGCTCCAGCCGGGTAGGAAGAATTGCTGCTAGGCCATCAGACTTACACAAAAGTAGACTTAATTGGCTAAAATATATAAATTATGCATGAATCACTTCACATGTTTTGGGTCTAGAGATTTCTTCCTGCAAAATAGTCACACAATGCCCAAATTTCTGCTGTGAATATCCTGCAGCCATCATAATTTCTGACAATAAGTAACAAGGAAAAGGCTGTGTATAAGCCGTAGAGTCTCAGCCTTGCATGCTAGCCCAATAATGCTTGCTAGGTTCTGCTAAATATTTATATGCTGGAAATTAAGTTAGGCATAGATATAAATGGTTAATTTTTATTACAGTTGTATAATTGCATCAACCTGGCAGTGCTGTTTGCAGGAATATTACTAATAAATGTCTGCATTAGCGTGAAATAGAAATTACTTTCATCTGGTGGTTTTGTTAAAGCATTTTAGCTTCTATTATACAGTTTAAACATTAGAGTTTAAATGGAAACTTATGAGCATATGCAGAAATCTTGAACATCTTACATGTGTATAAAAATTCAGGCTCATCCAATAAATATAGTTACTCATAGCTAAAAATCATCAAGGTAACTACAGTGGCACCAATCTTCCCCTTAATCATAAGCAGTCTGCCCTCCTCACCGGCAAACATGTCGAGCTGGGACCATGGGACTGACTGAGACAGGAGGATGCTAACCCCACGGGATTTCTTATCTGGGGAGTAACTATGATATACCATGGGGTAGTAACGATCTCGGAGCGTAGGGGGTTTAGCCGCTGAGAAATGAGTCTCCTGGAGGAACCCTATTTGAGTCCGTTGACGGTGTAGCTCAGAGAGGATCATCCTCCGCTTTTCAGGTATATTAAGGCCTCCAATATTATACCAAACCAACTTAAGTGGGGCCATAATGGTGTGAGAGATGGGGGGCAGGGACAATGGGGGGAGACACTAGGGATTGAGAGGTGACGGAATGAACAGTCAGTCGGCAACCGGCTGTAGGGAGGAGGGGAATTAGGGAGGGAGACAGAAAGAGGATGGAAGAGGGGGTGAGGTGGGAAGATAACTAACGGAAGCGAACAACCGCTTCTGAATTACCCTCACAAGGGTAAACACCCAGGGAGAGTAGGGCCTATTGGGGGAAGCAACCAAAACAGGGAACTCGGAGGTATCCAAACGCTCCGGGCACACCACTTAACATTCGATAATGCAAATTATAAAACAATAACCAACCAACTCTTTCCTAGTTATTAGGGGGAGGGGGAAAAACAAAAAAAGTTTTCTATCTACCTCGCGAGTAGGTCAAAGCCCCCACTGGTCATCCCCAGCAACTTGGCACGACAGGTGAGCTCCGCGGGGACCTCCCAGACACTTACTCAGCCCACATGTATTATGAATTAACATTAGGTAGGGCAGCAGGGGGGAGGGAGCACCTGAAAAAAGAATATAGCAGAGTATTATAACACTAAACACTACAATGCACGTCCCGTTAGTCGATACTGCATATATTCAAAGACCTGTGGCATGCGGGGAGGGGGAGGTTATGACTGCATGTGTCCCCCGGCGAAGTCCCCCCGTGGAAGCCACGGGGTCACCTACACCCAGGGGGCACCGTGATGGTCCAAGGGATGGGAGGGGACCCTTCAGCCCCCCCAACCCCCGGGGAGCCGCGCTAGACCTAAGTCCCAGGCGCTCCCGGAGGGGGCGACGAAGCGTCCGGGCAACCACCCCACCCCAAGGCCAGCCGGAGACCCCCCCAGCGACGCGAGTCACAGGGGGGGAGCGGCCGGCGACTACCACCAACACCCACCAAACACAACCACAGCGCCTGGCACAGTAAAGATAATATCGGTACATGTGTACCCATCGCATACATAGGAACATAATCATACAATTAGAACATAAAATGAACATCGGCAGTAACGCTAAGCAGTAAAGATAACCTTGTGAAAGTACTTATAAAATATCTCGACCCCAAGAGGGGTCACTCACGCGGTAGGCATCTCTGGCACGGGCTGTATCATATGGAACCCCAAATCAGGGCCACAATGGACCGTGAAAGGGAGAGTTCACTCTGGGGGAGGTCCTTTAGAGCAATATTTCGGGGAAGTTTCTCATTTGGCATCCACGTACAAAAAGGATAGAAAATCTGTTACGGTTCAGGGTGCATGGGCCGCGTCGGTGAAAGCCGTCCTATCAGGCGGGCAGGATGGGCCCTCCCAGGGGTTCCGTTTCGGTTACGTGAAGGTGCTGAGCCTCATGGAGAACAGGAGCGTCGTGGGGGCAGCTCTGAATCCAGGGAAGGCTGCCCGGTCTTCTGTGGAAGCAGCCAGTTAGGCACCTCAAAGGGAGCGAGCTCCAGGAAATGGAACAGGTCCGGCAGGGCATCTGGGGATCGCAGGAGGAAAGTTATTTCCGATTTCCGGACAATCAGGTGAAAGGAGTATCCCCAACGGTAGGATGCTCCAACCGATCTGATAGCGTCCAGCAAAGGTTTCAGCATACGTCTCATTTGCAGCGTATGTCTGGACAAATCAGGATAAAGGTGGATGGTGGCTCCATCAAACTCAATGGAGCCTTTTCGCCAGGCCTGTCGCATTAATTCCTCCTTGATGTTGTAGTGATGGATGCGACATATCACATCTCTAGGCCTGTCAGCATTATTTCCAACTGCACGATCTTGCGAGTCAGCTCCACCTGGGAACGCTCAAGTTCCAAAACTTTGGAGGAGACAGTGGCGATCTCTTCCCTGACTTCATTGATCGCTTGCTTATAGGCAGTTTCAATACGGAAGGTAAACGCCTCAAAATCAGTTTTAGTGGGCACCATGGCTGCTAAGTCCGCTTTAGTAGGGAGAGAGCATAGCACAGCTCTGAGATCGGCATCAATCAAGTGTGATTGACCATGCTGCAAGGGTTGCCAGTTCCCCGGGGGGCATAGGGAGCCCAGCTGTGGGTCTGATTGCCAGGAGTCTGAGGAGTCCCCTGCGGCCTGTGGAAGAGGGGGGGAGGAGCAGTCCATCTCTCCCTGGGGCAATGGTGGCCTAGAGGGGCATGTATTGCTGGGTGGACGAGGTGGCAAGGGGGAGGTCTGATCCGTAGCTCTGTATGTCCCTGAGCCCAGCTGGGTCTCTGAGCTGTGCAGCCGAGGAGAACTCACTGATTGCTGAGTCAGCGGTGGAGGCCTTGGGCTGTGGCAGGACGGGCTTGCCATGCAGTCCAGCATGGGTGTTATGGCGGCCGGGCTTCCTCCTAACTGAACCACCAGCGCCTCAGAGGGTATGGCTCCAGGGGGAGGAAGGGATTAGGGCTCACCGTGGACCCGGCGGTCTGGTCGGTTCTGCCGCTCTGATGCCTCCGTTTCTGCTGCCGATGGCATGTCACGTCCCGGCGACCGCGCCGTAGGAAAGTCTGGGGATGCTGTGCTGCAGGTAGGCCGCATATCCGTGGGGGTGTCCGGACACACGAAAAGCTTTTTGAAAGCAGTTTTCGGTGTGGACCGCTGCCCCCTCTGCTTGCCCTTCTTAGACATGGGTGGATTAGGGGGTGGAGGAGGATGGAAAGAGTGGGGTTTGTGGATAGTCGGGCCCGGAGCTGCAGGGGAGCACTCCTCACACGTCCATGGATTGGCCACGCCCCAGCTAAAAATCATCAATATCTCTTTTCATCAGCTGATTGATTTAGCTGATGGAAAATTACAAAATGCTATTTTACTATGCTGCTAGGATGCCTTGGAGACCTTTTAAATGTTTGAACGTATCTCATAAGTCAAAGCAAAGAGCAATGATAATAAGCAAAGTACCACCAGAATCCAGTTATATTTCATTTCATAGATCAGTGATGTGTAATTGCCATGCTAAGTGTAGCAAAACCTTTAAAATAGCAAGTGCACCCACAAACAGAGACTAAGGGTGAAACAATGCCCTACTGTTAAACTGAGCCCTTTTCGAGTCAAAAAGTAGAGTAGAAAAACAATAATTTGTAGATGATGGAAGAGGGTCCTAGAGAGATCTCTGACTAATGGAAAAAGCTTTGGCTTATGTAACTGATTGGCAGAGGGACACACATATGGCAACCACACAAATCAATTTATAACTAGCTTTCAAAGTAAGGTGCAAATGGAAGGGCTTTCCAAAGTACAAACACAAACATTTCCCACTACACTTGCCAGTTAGCTTGCAAACAAAATTACACTGCCTAATAATTTGAATTAAGACAGAGGTGTTAGTTGACTTCAGCTAAAACTGGATTAAACCATGATTGAATGCTAACCACTTTTTAGTGTTAAGCTGAAATATATTAAGTAACCACTGAAGGTGTAAAATTTGTCTTTACACTGTGCTTCTTTAATCAAATAAAACACACCAATTTGCAAGACACCACTGGGGGTTCTGATGTTTGTATTTGATTATAATGGGACTTGGCAAGGTCTGATACACCAGTGGAGTTGAGTGGAGGTATGGAAGAACCGATGACCAGAGCTACTTAGTGGTAGTAGAGGTGTATTTGTGTGGGCCCCCTGTTTGCATTACTGCTATAAGAACATTAGAGTAATTTCTCTTTTGGGGACTTATTTATCATTTTATGTGTAGTGTAAAGAATGTTTTCACATATAAATAAATAGTAGTAATACATTCTAGTGCTCAATCATGTTATGAGGAAATATAAAGCTGTGTTTTGCCTATGTAGGCTTTCATTGGCTTCTATAGATTAATTGGGATATAATTACAAAAGGGAGCTGTGATCCCAAAATGATGTATGAGTATATGAGTAAATGAGTATGGTAAGAGGCCTAGGTGTACTATTATGCTGATGATGCACTGGTCATACACAGGGACATTTTCTTTCTTTCAGCCAGCTTTAGAATCCAAAAATGATCAAATGATTGAGGCAATCTACCACCAACAGTTTATATATTTATAGCATGAATATTTTGAAGTTTCATGGACCCTTTTTATTGTTTTTGCAAATGTTTTGAATCTGTTTGCAGGGAAATAGCTAGAGGTTTATCTTGAGAAAGCTAGCCTTGCTCTTGTGTGGCTACATAGTACATTGACTGTAAAGTACAAATTGGAAATGAGAGAACAAAATGAAGAGTTGAGAGAAAAAGAAAGATACAAATATCAAACTGTTAGATAAAAGCAACCACCCTTGATGGAAGTTCCTTACCCAACTTCTCACCAAAGAAAATAGTTAAAACATGTTTATGGCCTGTATATAAATTGGATATAATCCATTTAGAAATGTAAATTTCACAAAGATAATAGCAGAGCAGCGAAAACTAGTCAAATAACATCCATGCTGAAATTAAAAAAACGAAAAGGCAGAAAATGTCCACCCTTTATTACAAGTATGGAAGGTATTAAGAACATGTTTGAGAAGGAAAGAGAGACAGTGTACACATGCAGAATCTGGAAAGAACTGCAAAGCCAGCACTTTCCCCATAAGGATATGTGACTTCTGAAATGCCTCAGCCCCTGTGGCTTAAAGTCCTGCATGACCATTATTCCGAATTCCACCATGGTATTCCCATGCAATGCCACAGTATGTTATTTGTATGTACCAGGCAACCAGGGACGCTGATCTGTGAATACTCTACCGGATGCACCGGGAGTCTCCCACTATTAGATAGCGGCTCCCGGTCGCTCAGGAGAGAAAAACTTTCTCCCAGAAAGGTTTACTCGAGCAGAGTAAACCTTTCCCTGCTCTGTTGTTCCCACCGGCCGCCGTCAGTCAGAAAAAAAAAACAGCAGAGAAATGCATAGCTACATTCCTATTGGCTATTTCACTTTGCAATAGCCAATAGCAAACTAGCTATTGCACCCACCCACTGCTGCTGTCAATCAGCAGATGGGACCTGAAGTTCTCCATCAGGTCTTCTTCCAGTGATTGACAGCAGCAGAGGTCGGGTGCAATAGCCAGCTTGCTATTGGATATTGCAAATTGAAATAGCCAATAGGAATCCAGCTATGCATTTCTATGCTGATTTTGTTTTTTGATTTTGTTTTTCTTCAGATGGCAGCAGCTGTCAGAATACTAAAAAAAAACTTGCAGATAGCAAAGAAGCTATTGCTTCCTCTGCTATCATTTCAGGGGGGTGCTCTCTCTCCCCTGCCTTACAATGAGAGCTTAGCAGAGGCGGAGGTGATATGAAAGCCGACTCTGCTGAGCTCTCATGGTACTGACAGTTCAGCGTCCCCTGGTTACTTGGTAACCAGGGGACGCTGATCTGCCAGTACCATGAGAACTCAGCAGAGTCGGCTTTCATACCAACTCCGGCTCTGCTAATCATTTTCTAATTTGTTTCTACTTTTTTAAACTGTTTTTCTATTCTGCTTGGGACCACAGAGGTACCGAGCACAATAGCCGAGCCGAATGCCGCTCAGCGACATTCGGCTATTCACTCACTGCTGTTTGGCATCTATGAGAATAGGCCGAACAGCAGCAAGTAGCCTGTCGTAGGTTCGGCTCAGCCGATCCAGATGTTGTATCGGCTGAGTCGAACTCCTTCTGCACTTCAGGTCGGCTGAACATACTGACCATGTTGGCCGACCCGAAGCCAGCCACAGCAAGCCGATGTTTTCAGTCGGTGTACGGCTGTAATCAGCCGTACAAGCCTGAAGTGAATAGCTGAACAGCGTTCGGCTCACTTCACTTCTGGTCGGTCATTCACATGGCTGCCCTCAGCTTTAGGGATTAACCTCCTTAGCATTTTTTAGAAGAAACTACACTTTTGTGAGAGGTGTATAGTGTTTTGCAGTGACCATATGCTAAGCTGGAAAAAAAAGTCTTCAGGTTCATGCAAAGAAGTAATACGTTGAATACATAATCTGAACTTTAAATTACCTGTCTCATTCTGTTAGGTTATATTTGCAATTTCAGAGCAGACCATGTGTACTTACAGCCTTCTAAAAAAAGAAAAAGAGACAGGTAAACATCTAATGGAACTGATTTTTTTTCTCTCTTAAAGGAAAATATGTAGCCAGCGCTGAACTCTGCATTTAAAAATACTGAAAAACAAGAAGACAGCGCAAACAGTGCTCTTGGATGGGCCCTAGAAAGATGGATTGTGTGTCACTGACTAGCATGCAGCCGTGAGAAACAGGAGGAGTACCTGTAATTGTGAAAACCAAAAAACAAACACAAAAAGGCGCAAAACAAATACTAAGCTAACTGACTGGGCAGCTCATTGCAGGGAAGATAGCAGAGAAAGATTATGCACTCACTTATGTGGGTCCGAGGACCAGATGAGGAATGGCCTGTGGGGAGGATTGGGATGCCCAAGGTGTGTGTTCAATGCAGGCTGGTGTGTTGTCTGAGGCTGCTCGTCCCAAGGGGGAGATAGAGGGGGGAGAAAGGTAGACGAGGGGGCGGATGGCAGAACAAGAACTTAATCCGTGTCCCCGCTGCTTGAGTAGGAGATCCAGGCGGTGTGTAAGAGTGTAGCATCTGGCTGAGCTGCTGTGGCTGCAGCTGTGGATAGTGCGGCTCAGTCTGTGTGTGAACCGAGGCGTAGCGATGTGCCCGAGCCATGATAACACCAGTGGAAGGGAGCCGACAGGGAAGCCGACAGGGTGACAAGTTGTCGGGTCAGTGACGGTCGTGGGTTGGAGGGTGTTGGGAGCAACGCGTTTCAAGGACAACACCTCTTTTTCAAGCTCAGAAAGAACGGTCTTTCTGAGCTTGAAAAAGAGGTGTTGTCCTCGAAAAGCGTTGCTCCCAACACCCTCCAACCCACGACCGTCACTGACCCGACAACTTGTCACCCTGTCAGAGGACCGAGTGGCCGCCGATCACACAGCCGCATCGGATGCGGGCCGGCCGGGTGCAGGTGACAGCGGTGGTCACTGGGTACGTTCGTGATGGCATCGGAGAGGCCCAGGGGGCAATTGTCACCCTGCCCCCCAGCCCAGTCTGCCCCTGGGTGGGACATGGTATGTAGTGGAATAGTAGGCCAAAGTTACTTATTTTTAATAAGTGAATTTGGTATTCCCTAAGAACGCAGGACCTACTGTTTGTCTAAAAATTTTTTATATAGAGCATTATACTATATAAAAGATGTTATTGGATAACAGAAGTTAAGAGATTAATACTATAATATTGTAATAATGATAAAAACATAAGTCTTGGGAAATATTAAGGTAAACACGAGTATCATAAAGTGCGGATGTTTAGGTATAGAAACAGAAATTGATTTACTAGGGGGTGTAAAGTTATTTTTTTTCTCTATGTTTTCCTCTTTTTGTGATATGCAAGTACTTGGATGTTCTATATAAAATTCTTATTTCTTGAAAAATTTATAAATATTTATTAACTAAAAAAAATCAAATCTATTAATATTTTCCTGATGCATGCTTTTAATTATTCATGAGTGTGTCACAGTTGTAGATATATTTCTGATTTGTCTTTTATCTCTAATACCACTTTGTAAATATTTTACATCAAAATCACAGTGTTTGTGGTGCCTTGTGTTTCCTAATGAGACATAGGATATTTTTGAGCTTAATGACGACAATTAGGATAAAAATCAAGCCCAAATAATTTCAAAACATTTGCAGATTAGTTCTTTTTATCTTTTAAAAGCTGTTTATAACATAGAAGTGTATGATATAACTAAAGCAGGTGCTCAAAAAATATTTTATAAGAGTGTATTAAAATGTAAAATGTTAGAGTGAGAAATTTTAATAACTTACCTTACCTAATTTTGCTCAGCTAATACTAAATACAGGCATGTTTATTAAGAATTGTACTTGCTAATTTGTGCATGCACAAGGTCTTCTTTACACAATGTCTAAGGCTTGTAGCACACTGTATTCTTTTAAAAAGCGTACCATGTAATTATACCTGCATATTTTGTTGTAGTGTGGTAAAGGGCAGATCAGTTTTAACCTTTTTTTTATTTTTGAGGATGTGTGCAACTTAAACATACACAATGCTCTCTTCAGCCTTGCATGGGATTTTTAGATGTTCATTTGCACAGTCTGTCTTTTATGACTAAGTGATGGAACAATGATCCCTCTTTGATTTAAGACCTGCCGAGACGTGCACCAGAGGAACTACCACCGTAGTTGTGAGAAATGACAGCTGAAATGAATGACATCCATCCACTTCCATCCACTTCCCTACAACCCCTGGTGTCATTCAAGCTTTGAATTCTCTACTGCTGCAATATCATGCCAATGTCAATTCTGCTTCCTTTCCCTGAACCCTCACAGCAACCCTCACAGCTGCAAATTCCTTATTAGTAGCACTGTACAGCACAAAGATCACTGCAGTACCTTCCTGTCCAGCACTAGCCTCTTTTGTTTACACCTCTTTTTATACTTTTGTTTACACTCCATCATCCCTCTTCCACCTCTCCTCCAACCTCCTGAAACTCTGCTACTGGTATGACAGCTTTATTTTTCCAGGATCTCGCACAGCAGAGTTCTCCCACAGTTTACTATCTCTTATCTGACAGCCACACACCTCCATTCTAAACATACTATGGGGGACTTGCTCCTTCATCAACCCCATGCTTTTGCCCATTAGCATCTCTGTACTTTCCCTTGCACTCCATTTTTCATTTTCCCTCCTCTCTTTCTCCTAAAGGTTCACAGTTCCCCCACAGTACACCTCTCCCCATTATAACAATCACACACTTCACTGCATAACATAATCCCTGCCAGCACTGCCTATGTTCTCCTCTGCTTACACTATGAGGTCACACACACAGATAAGGTATCCAGCACATTTCTCTCACTCCCACTTACAGCACAAGTCCATCATATCCCCCTCCTGGGCATCATCAGGTATTCATCATTTCCCTTCCCCAACCACCAGCAGGTGTCCATCATATCTTCCATCCCACTTCACCCATTTCTCACATGATGCAACCACCCCAGCAAATCTCTTCTTAGCCACTTCACCACCCACTCCCAGCATGCCTGGGTCACTGCACATAACTCCCCAG
>NW_017307212.1:178148-179506 GCF_000935625.1 Nanorana parkeri
CCCCCACCACCACCACCACAATGTCACATGTCTCCCTGGCTCCTAGCATTGAGAGAATGAGAGGGAGAGAGTAAGAAAAGAGAGAGAAAAATACCAAGCAAGAATGATAATGTTTTTAAAAATAATTGATGGCATTGTGTCTTTTTAAATTATAGTAACTCATATTTTTGACTGACTACTCAATTTCTGATACATTTTAAATACGTAGTTCCTACTCCCATAATTGTATTATATGAGTATTGAGTGTTTTATTTTATTTTTTTACTTTTGGGACATGGAAGGTTTTGGAAGAACTTCCTGATCTTACTATGGTTGAGAACCACTGATGTAAGACATGCAGTAACTACACATAATTGCACTCATAATTACAGTATTGTATTACTGTATGCAGTTATTCAGCATTACACGCTACTGGCTAGTTTACCTCTTTTCATCACTACGCAAACAGCATTAAGCCTTCCAGGATTAATTACCGGTTATTTCTGTACTACAAAGGGGGACTGAAAAATCACACATATGCACCACTGTTTTGGAGCTAGATTGTGTCCTGCACATAAGCAAATTTCTTAACTGAAGCAGGCTAATTAAAACCTGTGATCGACTTCCGGTTCCGGCGCCAGATGGAGTAGCGGTGTGTAACGTAGCTCCATCCCCGCCACATCCACTAACATCTCACCTGCAAAGAATCACCCCATGAACGGGTCACACTCGCTGCCTCCCTGCTCATACGGTGTCATGGACAAGTTCGTGGCCCGATCCCTGCCGGTCCGTCGCTCTCTCTCCTCGCCATCTGACCGCGCAGGCCGAAATGCGGTTGAGTCAGCTCTACTGCCCTCACAGGCCCCCATTGACTATACAAAACTGGAGGCCACTGTGGCAGCTCATCTGAAGGCAGATATGGGTGCCATCATAGCGGACTCCATAAAGCAGCACATGGGGCCTATCACGGCGGCCATAGAAGCCCACACATCCAGGCTGCAGGCTCTTCAAGGCCGCATAAACGACCTAGAAGATCATACCACTCGATCTAGCAGGTCACAGGCTGAGAACCAGAAATCAATTCAATACCTACTAGACAAGGTTGATGACTTGGAAAACAGGTCCCGCAGAAATAATCTCAGGATCATTGGGATCCCTGAATCGATCAAACCTGCAGAATTGCAGCATTTCTGCTCATCCATTATCCCAAAAGCTATGGGTATCACGTCCCACTGCCAGGTGGAAAGGGCCCACAGAATGGGACCCCTCAAGGAGTCTGATAGGCCCAGGCCAGGGATCGCCCGGTATCTAGACTATTCCAATAAGCATCACATCCTGCAAACCTACAGGATGCAACGCCAACTGGTTGGGGGGGGGGG
>NW_017307212.1:180431-181163 GCF_000935625.1 Nanorana parkeri
TTGCTGCTGTTCGCAGACTACTCTGCCGAATTGTCCAAACTACGCTGCTCTTTCCACAAAGTGTGCCAAACCCTTATCCACAAATGTGTCAAGTTTGCCCTGGCATATCCAGCAATCTTACGCCTGACAGACGCGGAGGGTAATCAAACCTGTTTCACATCTGCTGCGCAGGCCAAAGCATACGTGGACAGACATCTGTCTGACCCCCATGCACACTCCAACTCTCCACTCAAGAGCCCCCCACGAAAAAAGCAATTTTCTAAACGACCTGTGCCCCGTTACAGTTTTATATGGTCCGGCTGAGCAGGCGGCCATATTGCACTCAGGCCCCAGGCTGTGCGCCTATTGTTCCGCACTCAAATGATCTGTTCTTCCTTTATTTTTGTTCCTATTTTCTTCTTTGCTAAGAGACTCTTCTACAAGTGACGGGGCGCAGCTCCCGGAAGTTACCAGTCTCACTACCATCTTGGCGTTCCTAGAGGTGGATCGTACTCGCCTCGGCCAGGTCAGCAGACACCACCATCTGGAAAAAAGGAAGTCACTGACAGGTATGCGTTATTGCCTGATTTATTTTCATTGTTTAGTCCATAGACTTTGCTCACTCCAAGTTCAAGACGGACGTTTGTGTTACGTCATGTGGTTGAAGACAATGCTCTGCATCCAGCTCTTCACCATCGCCATCTACTGGACATTCATCAGTATCGTAGGACTCATAGACCAGGGTCCCCCCCC
>NW_017307212.1:181292-189408 GCF_000935625.1 Nanorana parkeri
AGCACTGGGACACCGGTTCCGACCCAATTTTTCTCTTTTCTGATCATTTATGACCACTTTATAATGCCGTTGCCTCCAAAGCTATGGGAACCGCCCTAAAAGTGGCCTTGTGGAATGTCAAAGGACTCAGGAACCCTCAAAAGAGGAGGCAGGTACTTCGCCATCTTAAAAAACTAAAGGTGGATATTGCCTTGCTGCAAGAGACCCATCTTCACCACGATGACATCGCCCATCTCAAATAGTCATGGGTGGGGACGGACGTGGGAGCACCCTCCATGGGCAGATATGCAGGTACGGTGATCCTTATCAGCAAAAACTTGCCCTACTCCCTCCTCACACAACAACATGACCTGACTGGAGGTAGATGGTCCCGCATCACTATCACACTTGGGTTAATTACTCTTGATATCTGGAATATCTATGGCCCCAATGCCGATAACAAACTCTTCTATGATGATCTGCTGACCCGCCAGTTACAGGCCGCCCCGGATGCCTATGTCCTCATGGGGGGTGATTTTAACGCGGTGCTCACCACCTTGGAGGATCGTTCTTGGACCAGGAACCGCCCCTCTAAGGTTACGTTCTCACAGGACCAAAACTTTTCTTCCATGATCCAAGCAGGAGGTTTTGTACCTGCAAAGACTTCTCCCTCCAAATGGTTGATTGCCTGTCCAAAATGCCAATATCCCTTACCAGAACTTACACATTTACTATGGTCCTGTCCACACGTGCAAACTTTATGGTCTGCAGTACTGGCCTTTATGAATGCCCATTCGGGCAAAACAAGACCGATGTCCCCAGCCTTCTGCCTCTTGCATGCCCCCCTGAGCAGAGACTGACCTATTCTCCTTTCCGTCACGATGGGAACATTTGTGGCTATTGGCGATTAAAAAGTCTATCCTATGTCACTGGATCATACCTGATCCCCCCTCCATGGACACTTTCCGATCCCTACTGTTCCGATTAATGCTCCTAGACAAACTTGACACAAAATTCAACCAAACACGTACCAACAGGTTTTTCGCAACTTGGACGTCTTTTGCGGTGGCGGCTGCGAGACTTGATGTCCATCGAGGCGAAACCTACTAATTCCCTAGGACCGCTAGGCGTCCTTTGACTCACCCACCCACGTTCCCTATAGTGTATATGCATTTCCTTCCACCCCCACATGTCTGGGGCGTATAGTGAACCTGAAACACCCTATGGTTACCTCTATGGCGAGGAGATTGTCTTCTACTCACGGTTCCATACCGATCTCCCTAGAAATATAACATTGTTGTCACACAATTTCACCTGCACATTAGTGATATTACTTGTTAGTATTACTAATTATTAGACATGTGCACCAGCAAAAAAATTGTTTAGTTTAGTTTTGTTTTGAAAAAAAAAAAAAATTGTTTAGTTTTGTTTTGAAACAAAAAAAATTAGTTTAGTTTAGTTTAGTTTCGTTTTTCGGGTCCGAAATTAAATTAGTTTTGGACGAAATTCGTTAGCGGTAGTCCTGCCGAAATTCGTTTATGAAAAAAAACAACACACTTTACTCTCCCATGCCTGGATTTGAACCAACGACCTTCACAATGGCAATCCTATGCTTTAACCACTACACTATAGCCTCTGTAGTTTTACCATAGAAGCATTTGATATATATGAATGCAATATGTAGCATTTGACAGCTGAGAATGTCAAATGAGCGGAGCGAGCCGTGACGTCATGGCTCGCTCCGCCCATCTGTTGACTTTCAAACTGAATGTCATTTTTGTTAGTTTTCGTCAGATTCGGGTGGTCGTCTGCGGTGGGACTTTTTTGATTTCGGCGGGTCGGCGGGGGTGATGCATCCTGATCCTGACTCTGGATTACATCGATGGAGCCATTTTTTTTTTATTTTTTTATTAAAGGAATAGTCAAAAATTTACTGTTTTTTTCAATTAAAGGATTAAAGGAGTCTGGACTTTTTACTAACTATTTGATTTAACCCTTTAGTGAATGGGTAGGGGTACAAGTACCCCTTACTCATTCACATGGGGGTTGGGCGGCATCTGGGTGCCCCTTATTTAAAGGGGTACATTCCTGCAGTCTGTAAAAAAAAAAATCATTTTGCTGCAACAGAATTCGTCCAATAACGAATTTCGTTGCAGCAAAATGACATTAGGAAAAAAAAATGACATTTAGTCATTTAGGTCAATAGGAGAATGCCAATTCAAAAGCAAAGATAAAAAAATCTTTATCCCTTACTCTCCCATGTCTGGATTTGAACCAGCGAATTTCACAATGGCAATCCTGTGCTTTAACCACTACACTATAGCCTCTGTACTTTTACCATCGAAATGGTGTAGAAGGTAAATGTTGTAATTTTTTTTTTCCTCATGTCGTTTTGCTGCAACGAAATTCGTACAATAACGAATTTCGGGAAATCAGGAATTTCAGATTCCTTTGCATTTGCAACTCTCAGCAGCAGAAGAGAACCTCTGATTGGTCAACCAAAACGAAATACGAATTCCGTTAACGGATTCCGTATACCGAATTCCGTATTTCGGACTTAAAAAAAAACTACCATCAACTCCAATATAAATGTACTTTGCTTTTTAACTTTAATATAACGAATGTTCGTAACGGAACGAAAATACGTCAACGGAATTTCGTATTTCCTGCCTGTGTGTGTAACTGTGTATTGTAATGCATCAGCAGCAGCGGATCCGTATCTCGGATTAAAAAAAAATCTTGTCATGCTGTTCAACCTCATTTACAGGGGTAATATTAGTTCCTGTTTCAAAGAAATTCGGATCCGAAATTAGTTAACGGAATTTCGTATTTCGGATATAATTCGGAAACTGCCATTCGGATTTTGGATGCTCCGAAATTCGGAATTTCAGGAAAATTCGTACGAATTTCGATTCGTAACGAAACGAATCATGGTCCCAGCTGCAACCGCTGAAACCCTGATAGTTCTCATGAAAATGCCAAGTATCGGCATTGGTACTCAAAGTATCTGTGCATCCCTAATATATATATATATATACATTAGTAATGCTCCGATACAATTTTTCCAGACAAAGTACAAGTACATGTCCAAGTACTCACAGATACAATTACTGATACATTTTTGTTTAGTGGTATGTGACAGTTTTTCTGAAACAATGCAGAATAATGATTTCAGGACAGGTGGAGTGCCATGGCCCTGTTGTAGCTGCAACTTCTGCAACCCTGGTAGTTTCATTAAAATGCCAAGTATCATCACTGGTATCTGAAACTGGTATCTGAACATGTCTAGATATATGATATGAATAATCCTCTGGGTAATATTTCTTATAAGAAGCAAAGCAACTGTATAACCAAAAAGTAGGTGAGCAACCAAATGTTTGTTGTGATTTGTGTGCATGTGGAGAGACATGGTAAATTCAGTATAGATCTTATGTGAAGAAGCTCCTTCTAAGGCCTGGTTCACACCTGGGTGTTTTACAGCGCGTTCCTACGCGTTGTAAAACGCTCAACATGTGAAAACCAATTATTGCCTATGGGCAGGGTTCCCACCTGGGCGTCTTACAGCACATAGGAACGCCCTGTAAAACACCCTACGCCCAAAGAAGTACAGCCAGGTAGCCCTCGGAAACACGCGTTTGTCGCGTGTTTCTTTTACTGCAAATCACGGTAAAAATCCGCGGCACGAAACGCGCGGCAAACGCGCATATTCCGTACGTCTAGGTGTGAACCCAGCCTTATTGTAAAAAATCCTAAAAGGATTATTAGACTTTTGGATGTATTCGTCTGCTCAGCATACAATGCGTGGGAGATGATTTGGTCAGTGAAACTTATATTAACACTAGGGATGAGCGAATTGATTTTCACAGAAAATTGAGTTGGCTTGCTTGCATCAATACTTGGGGATGAGTAATCTGTTGTTCTACAACTCATGCCATTTGTGAAGCAGTTTATTTTCAGACTCTCAGACTCGGTATACCAAACCATGCACTCGTCTGAGAAAAATCAGATACACATAATAATATATATATATAGATATATATCTATCTATATATATATATACCTATCTATATCTATATATATATAGATATATATTTATTTATTTTTTACATACACACATAGTTTGCCTAGCCATTCGCCCTTCAAATCTCTGCCAACGTTTGTTCTGTATGAAAAAAAAACCAAAACAAAACAAATGTCCTTTATATATTTTCTTTCCAGGTTGAATGTAGCATGTAACATTTGAAAAATGGCCACTAGATGGAGTTGAGGAGCATGGGCAATAAATACTTCTTTCCTACAATCCTCCACTCTATCTAGTGACCATATTGCGGTATTTACCTGAAATTACATTCTATCTGGAAAAAAAAAGCCTTGGTTGTCCCGAAGAAAAAAAAATACACGCCTCAAGTTACTGTTTACTAAAAAAATAGCTGAAATGTATAAATGGCTCAGTAGCTTTTAACTAGTTCAAGAAGGGGAAAAAAAACAACTTATAGCATGTGGAGATTTAAAGGACATGTTCATATTTAATTTGAAGCTTGTTAGAGCAGGGTTCTTAATCTAAGCCTACCTAAAATGCCACTACAACCACTACCACCACCCAGGTCCTGTCTTACCCTCTCTCCCTGACAGCTGATGCCTCTTCCAGTGTTTACATCCCCTGGCCTGAAATTTTCTCTGTAGCTTGCCATGCCTGCACAGTTACTCCCCCTAGACTTGAGTGGGGCCATGCACATACACTTGGCACGCTAGGTGTACAAAACCTAATTACTAGACTAGAGCGAGTAACTGTGTAGGCATGTCCAGTGCCAGAGTATATTTCAGGCCTGGAGCATGTAAAGAGGCCGGAGCATGTAAAGACCAGAGGAGGCAGCTGCTCTCGTAGAGCAGTAAATAGGCATTTCGGGGGGTAGTTTTAAGGGGTGAGAAACCTTACCCCTTAAAAACACATGCACATGTTATAACTAACTGCACACACTTTGTATATACACCTTTGACACTTGACCTGTTGTAATATCCAAGGCCCCCAGTACTGAATTTTAGCCCGTCATCTGATTGAGCACTCCCTGCTGCCTAATATGGAATTTCAGCATATGGAGGACCCACTTTAGTTTTAGCCCTGGATCCCATTTCCATAAAAACAGTCCCATGACCAATGACCAGTTCACTTTTGCTCTTGTCCCTTTATATGTATTATTAGAAATATTAGGAAATGCGGTCACAATGACATGCTTACAGTAATTACAATCTGATTACAACTATTTAGGAGTAGCGGGCATTTGCATTTACTGCTGGCTAACTGGAATTTGAGAATGATAGCATTACATTTTAAATCAATTTACATTGCAACATCTCCCAAGAAATTGATCATTAAAAGGACTTTAAAAGAGGTTAAAAGCTATCCGGAGATGAGGAACATAAGAGATTGGATGTCCTCCTAGTTGTAAATATCGCTTCCAGATGGTGCACTGTGACAATTTTTCGATGAAGTATTTTTAGATGACAGTGAAACAGAAATGAATGACAGCACTGAACAATATACAGGTAGGTGGTCTGGTAAACAATCAAGCAAAATTGGTCTAGCTTACTAATGGTGAGCAAGAAACAAACCTGATTTAGTGAAGAATGTGAAATAGAAACATTTCAGTACACACGATCTGGTTAGGGCTGGATTTAGACAAAACGAGACCCTGAACAAAAATGGAAATATGCTGAACCAATATACTAGGTGTGTTGTTGGTGGTAGTAGTTGCAGGGGGGTTGCCACAGAAGGAAAGGGTGAAAAGCAAATATAAAAGTTGAGTGTAATGAGCGTACGGTCAATTGTAGACAAAGGGAAACGCGGGTATGTTTTTAAGGGATTTGGATAAATAGTGATACATTTTTTTAGCCTTTAGGCTGGGTTCCCACCTGGGCGTACCATAGGCGCGTTTTTTATGCTCGTTTTTTAGCACGTTTTTTCGTTCAGTGAAACGAGCGTTCGACACTCGTTTTTATCCCTCCCTGGCGGTATGATTTTTTTTTCCCTTTATTTTCTCTATCTTTTTTTCGGGTTTTTTTTAAAAAAACGTTCATTCTTCCCGCCAATTCAGCCCCCCTGCGACGCGGCCACTCGCCAGGGACGGAACCCGGAAGTCGGCAGCGGCCGGAGGACACAGCGGGTATCGCGGTCAAGGTAAGTCCTATGCTGTATTCCCGAGTATGGCATTGGGAATACCAATGGATACGCGCAGAAAAACGCCCCAAAGAAGCTCCTGTACTTGTTTGGGCGTAGGGCGTTTTTAAGCGCGTTTCCACGGGCTGAAACACGCCCAGGTGGGAACCATGCCCATAGGGATTCATGGGATTTCACTTGCTAAGCGTTTTTCAGCGCTTCGATCAGCGCTGAAAAACGCCCAGGTGTGAACCCAGCCTTAGAGTACGTACCAGCAGCATAACAACCTACCAAACTTAAGTAGAACATAGTAGTTTAGCACATGTGCTGTACGTCAACATGAGAAAATACTCTATTGGATGAAAAAGCTACAGTATGTACAGTAGAAGCCAACCCTTCTCATCACCACAAGAACAACATCCTTACTGTGAAGCATGGTGGTGGTAGCCTCATGTTGTGGGAATGTGAGAGCTGTAATATGAGGACCTACCATAACATCCAGTCACTCTGTAAATAATTACAGAGGCCCTTTCACTGCATAGTTTTGTGCAGACCTAAATAAGATTGTAATTTGTGTGTTGAGGTTAAATGTTAATTTGCATGAAATACCCATGGAGTACCTATTGATTGCTAAACAGATGGAACAAATGTATTTCTCTGTAGTAAGCTACACAAGTAGCATATATCAGAAATCAATATTTGATGATCACACAATGCTCCGATCATGTGCGACAGATCGCTACTAGTGATGAGCTTGGTGTTAACTGGCATGAGTTTGCCCAAGCCTGCACAAAACTGTGACCAACACAACCCCCTCCCGATCCAATCAGTTGCAATAGGCACATTCTAGCCCCACAGCTACACAACACAAAGGAGTGAGGAACACCCCTTCTGCAACTAATTGGATCAGGAAGGGGTTGTTTTTATCGCAGTTTTGCGTGGGCTTTGGCGGACTCATGCAAACAGGGTTCACACCAAGCCTCAGCTCATCACTGATGTGCTACAAGATGCTATTTCTTGCTACTTGTGTAGCTTACCCCAGAGGAAGCCACATGTTAAATTTTTTTAGCACTACATTGCTACTCTAGCATTGAATTGCTGGTACATTTAGTAGCTTGATTGAGCTACTAAAAGTCTCCCGTGTTGGTCTTGCCTTATAAGGCGACTGCAAGCAAGTTGGCAAATCTCTAAACAGATCAAAATTGCATGTGTAGCCCTATATGATCTTCAGCTTTCTTAAACATTTTTAAAAAACACCCTTCCTGTGATAAGTAAATATATTCATTTTAGTATACATTAAAGCAGATTCCTACCTGCATCTGTTCTAGAGATCTTACAAATACTAACATTTTCAAAAGAAAGTCAGTAATGGCAGTTTCCCATTACAGGTTCACTTATTTTAGGACAGCATAACCTTTTCAAGTGGACAAGGGGATGCAAAGAATTAAAATATGGTCTTGTAAAACTCAACATCACCCTTTGGACTATGAATGTACCACCTACACTGAGTGGCCAGATTATTATGACCACCTGACGTTTGTAGGCAAATTAGCTATAATTTTGTGCTGAAGTTGCTAGAGGGCCAGACCGTTATAAATAGGGAAGCAGGTTGTTTACCACGACAGTAGAAGTTTTTTTTTTTTTGAAGATACGGGTAAACAACGCGATTTAACAGCTTTTGAACGTGGGATGATTGTTGGTGCTCGGAGTCACGGAGCGAGTATCAGCAAAACAGCATAATTCGTTAAATGTTCAAGAGGGGCTCATTGTTAAAGTGTTTAAAGAACGGACTGTCAGCCAAAAATTTGGGTCTGAACTTGCAAATTGTGGCCGTCAGCGACTAGTCAATGTTAGGGCAGAACGGAGAGTGGCAAGACTGGTACAAGACAACAGAAGGGCAACAGTGCAGTGTCAGATTCCTCGCATCACCTTTCAACATCTCGTGGAGTCACGAGGCGGCCCAACTAAGTCATCTCGTGGAGT
>NW_017307212.1:189493-200827 GCF_000935625.1 Nanorana parkeri
TATATATAGATAGATATATATATACACACAGTAAGGGCCTGAATGCCATTTACACAAAATTCTTGCCAATGGATGGTGCAGAGGAGCATAGGAAATTCCGTTACGTCTAGTGGTGAGAATACTGTGCTAACAACATTCAAAGTATGTCGAGCAGAGGATTTATAAATTATCTCCTAAGTGAATTAAAAGCTGCATGAGATATCTTGCTATTTTTGTTTCAGGAGCTGAATCAGACTCAGCATACTGAAATCTGAACTTATTTAGGAAAACAATGAACAATATTTTTGAGAAAATAACTTATTTTAGGACCAGAAGTTGCTAGTTTATTAATGTAATCAGCAAGCTAATGATTGCACATTTTTGGGAAAAATATCTTGCTGTTTTAGGTCGAGGAACTGACAATCTATTTTCAAAATCAGCACACTAAATTGCCTGTTTTGGCTAACAATGTTGACTTATAGATCTTGGTGCTAGAAGTATTTTTAAATATTGATTGTCACAGGCTCCCTAGCAAAATCCCATACATTTTTTTTGTGTGAACTTTTATAATGCTAGGTATGAGAGCTAACAAGCCATGATCATTAATGAGGTATAGGCTGCATGTAGCTTGTTTGACCTTTTAAAATCTCTACTCTGTCATGTGGAATATAGTAATTATGTGATGTAGAAGCTGTGAAGGCAACAACTGACTAGTGCTATGAAAGTATTAGATGATAATGATTTACTTTATATTTCATAGACTTTGCTTGTCATATACAGATGAGAAAAATATAGGTTTTAAAATTCATATAGCTGGACTTTAAAGCAGACCTTACAAGAACAAGAAAAAGCTGAAGATCCTAAGTCCAAGAAGAATGTGCTCCTGGAATTTGGATCCTGAATCCTGCAAGTAGGTTAAATAACAACTTTCTTGTCTAGGAGAGGGTTAAAATACCCTGTGCTAGCAGCATGCTGGAGAGCCAGATGGTTTTTGTCAGTTTTGAACTATAAATAAATTCATAACAGTTTACTAAAAGCTATATAATGGCAAATGGATGGAGGATGGGACATATAGAAAATAAGACACCTCTTTAAAATCATGGAGAACCCATTTAGATATATGTCTGTGTAGAGCAGGGGTAGGCAACCTTTAACACTCAAAGAGCCACTTGGACCCGTTTCCCACAGAAAAATAAACCCCGGGAGCCACAAAACCCTTTTGACATCTAAAATGAAGATAACACTGCATATATCGGTTTTTTTACATTTATGCTATGTATAAAAGAACTATAGTGTGTTGCATTTATGAAATCAATGAACTGCTACAGAGAAAACACCTGCAGCAAACCAAAAATGCTGTCTGCTTCTGTGTGCCGTCATCTTTTTATCGCATATGTACTGGAGCGGTGGAGCTTACACTCTAATGTCCCTCCATAGTCACACACTATTATTATACATTTATATAGCTGACATATATCGCAGTGCTGTACAGAGAACACTGAGCCAGTCACAGTCTCTGTACAGAGGAGCTTACACTCTAATGTTCCCCCACAGTCACATCAGTCTCTGTACAGAGGAGCTTACACTCTAATGTCCCTCCATAGTCACACACTATTATTATACATTTATATAGCTGACATATACCGCAGTGCTGTACAGAGAACACTGAGCCAGTCACAGTCTCTGTACAGGGAAGCTTACACTCTAATGTTCCCCCACAGTCAAAGTCACAGTAAAGATGCTAGCATCAAAAAAGTCAAATTGGATTGTTTTGGGCCACAGACTGGAGGCTGTTCCTCGATTATGTTCCATATGTAAATGTCAAATTCAAGAGCGATGACTAAATTATGGGATTTTTTTTAAACGTGAACACTATGTGAATGTAATTTACTACCCTGTTGTTTTGTGGCCCGCTGCTAGTCTCTTCAATAAAAACATGCCTTGAACAGTTTAAAATAAAGATAATTTCTCTTTTACATAAAAAAAAGTCAAATTGAAAAAAAAACAAATGATGGAAGAAGATAGGGACACCACAGTGCCTTCCAGGGACTCTCTTAGGGCTTACACTTACATTTTCGGCCTTGTAGGGGACACCCCAGGTTTTTCTCTCCCAGCTGGAAGCAGCGGCGGTTCCACAGAGACGGCGTGAGGGGGCGTGGCCACAATCCCTGCATAGACCGGCCCGCAAAGGCCGCTAAGCAAACAGGAGGGGGTGGAGCTACACCTTCATCTGTGGTGTGCTGAGACGAGGCCTCGACAAATGCGGAGATACCGCCCCGTTCCCCGATCACTGCATCTGTCAGCTCAGTGGGCGGAAGGAGCGGAGCCGCAGCAGAAGGACGAAAGAGCCGCATGCGGCTCCGGAGCCGCGGGTTGCCGACCCCTAGTGTAGAGGAACCACAACACATGTATTTTAGCATGTCAGAAAGCATGAACCAAAATGCAAGCGTGTAACTGGTCCCAGAAGGTATTCAAAATCTGCTCTTATTAAATAAATGTTAACACAGTCCAGGGGGTTCATTTACTAAAGGAAAAGTAAATGGTCAATACAGCAAACTAAATGTACACAGCTTACTTCAAACATCCAATCAAAATCTTGTTTTTTTGTGTGCACATGACAGATATTTAAAGTGAACATAGTTGTTCTGTGTTTACTAAGCTAAATAAACATTCACTTTGCTAAATTAGCATTTTCTACTCTTTTAGTAAAATAACACTTATGTTTTTAAAATGTATATATTTACTTTATGGACCAACTAAATATTGATAAAAAAGAACAGTACTATTATAAATCATATTGACTGTTCCGTTGCATTACTTTTTTATTTGCTGTGACAATTTAATCTAATGTAACATTGTATTATTTATTTATCTCTTCCAAAATATATCACTTAAAATGTATATGGATATTATCAAGCTACATAATAAACAGTACTTTTATTACCTGAGTAATATTTATGAGAAATATTTATAATTTATGAGTCTGATTTACTTAGTTTATGTTTATGATCTGTTGTTCAAAGCTAGCTAAATCATATTTTCACAGTTTTAAGTATGTGCCTAAAATAACAGTGTGCATGTGATTCATTTAGTGTGTTTTTTTATGAATTGTATGTTCCAGCATCTGAACATGATCCAGCAGTGACATGCCTCAAATCAAAATGTTTTTTTTTTTACTTCTGACCTCTCTTGAGGGCTTAACATCTCCTATAGGACTTTATAACCACATAAAGTTTGTCCTGATGTTATTAAAGGCATGCTGGTATGCTTGGTGCATATACATAGTAAATAAAAGTAATTCACCGGCACACACTTGAAGGGTTTTTAAAGTATTGATATGTTGGTATTGAATAAACATATCAATACTTTAAAAACCCTTCAAGTGTGTGCCGGTGAATTACTTTTATTTACTATTAGTGTTTTGCATGGCGCCTTCCGTGTGGTCACCTGGGCACCACATATACCTAGTGGTTTTGAGACCGTGGCAGTGCGAATGGTATTTGGACTTTGTGGTGCATATACATTCCATTGCTTTACAAGTTTGTTTTGTATGTACTTTTGTTTTTAGTATCAGGTAAAATGTTTATACTTGCATAACTTATTGCACTCTATTGAATCAGAAGCAGTGTTAACTAGATGATCAATGTGCATGGCAAATTTTGATTGCACTATAACCATTGAACATTCTGTATTATTTGCGTGATTAGTCTAAGGACTGGGTCCTGTTATGCAGGAATACATTGTATAACTAGCTGCCCATAATTGTTCTTTCCTGACACTAAAACATTGCAGCATAAACATGGGTATAGCTGCACCCCCTACCCAATCACAGGACCCATTATACTATAACTGAAAATACCCTCAGCAAGGCAGAATTCTCGTAATTATACACAATGTGAAAGCCCTTGGAGGTTTCATATGCTGCTATAGCTTTAGTGTCAGGAAAGAACAATTGCTGACAGGTTAGTGTATAATGTTCCGTTTTCCTGACACAAGCATGGTAGCATACATATGGGATATAGCACACCAAAAAAGGTGGGTAATGATTAAATATTTTAACTAGACTTGTGCGCCGTCAAAAAATTTGTTCCGTTCCGTTTCGGAATATCCGTTATTTTGTATTTCGTAATTCGGATTCGTACGAAATACGAATGTTCGTTAGTTTTGGCACATTTTCGTAACTGTACGAACATTCGTTATGATGAAGTTAAAAAGCAAAAATACCTTTGTTAATATTGGAGTCGATGTGGTAGTTGTTTTTTTATCCGAAATACGAATTCCGTTAACGGATTCCGGATCCGAATTTCGTATTTCGGATAAAAAAAAACTACCATCAACTCCAATATAAATGTACTTTGCTTTTTAACTTCAATATAACAAATGTTCGTAACGGAACGAAAATATGATTCGTAACGAAACGAATAGCACATGTCTAATTTTAACCATTAAACAAATTAATAGATTTAATCTGGACATGAACGTTCAAACCCCACTGTGGTTTGTGCTGCTGGATCAGTCGGCTAAGACATGCCATACATGGACCAGGTTCCCAGATATCAAGCAATTGACCTGCGAGTTTGAAAATGACTTGCTAAACTATTGCAGACTTGCCAAGCTTCACAATTTTGTTGCACAATTACAGCAAGTCTGCATTGCAAGTCTCCAGACCGGCGAGCTTGCAGAGCTCTTGCTAAGACCTGCAGGACTCTTGCTGTAGACTTGCCAAGCAAATTTGCTACAAATTCAAAAAGTGTCAACTAGAACTTGTGCTGCAAGTTTTCTGCAAGTCTGCAACTTGCCAGGAATATGTGCAGCAAGTTAACAAAATTACAATTTCATCCTGCCACAAGTTTGTAGCAAGTTATCCTTGCTAACTGGGTTGCTGCCTTGCAGAATAACTTTGGAGATACACCTTCACATTCTGTCCATAAGGATAAAATATCTCTAGTAGAGTGGGCCCTGAGCTTTATCTGTGGCTCCATCTTCTCCTACACAGAGAGTTCATTAAAGAAGAGACCATCTCAATATACTAGTGTCCACATCTAAGCCCACAACAAGCTGGGCAGTATAAAACAAAGAATTCTCCATACAGCTAAAGATGAAGGAAACCTAGTGCTTCCAGATATTAAGCTCTGTCTTATGGCTACTCATCTTACCCATATCTGGAACTGGTACAGGCATGATGGCCTTGAATGTTGGTTCCCTTTGAAATAATCTTTCTCCCCTATACTTCTACCTCCAATACCCTGGTGCTCTTCCATGGTCCCAAGGCCCATCAAACTGCATCTGACCCTAGGCTCCACATGGAAGATCACTCAAACAGTCTTTGTTACTAAGTACCCATTAGCACAACCATCACCGCTCCTACCAATTATTGGAAATACAGAATTCCCTCCAGGTATCCAAGATTTTGCCTTCACACATCTGTTAACACATGGCAAACATAGGGCTTATCACTTCTACAACTGAGCCTCTTGGCTACCTCTCTTAGAGGTATCTCTGGATCCTGACATGGCATCAGTGGGACACCGGAGATGGAGACAACTGTAACACTTTTTATCTTCTATAACCTCACACAAATCTCTTGATTTACACTGCTGGATTACCCTCTCTTATGCTACAAATTATTGCAAGTAAAAACCCTACATGATGTGCGGGGGGGGCGTGTCCGGCCGGCAACTAAGATGGCAGCGCTTTAACGGAGCTCCGCTTCTCCAGCCCAATAAGCGATGGCACACACAATGACACAGGACCTTGCTGCTCTCTCACCCACTCCCATACCGCTCCGATCCTCTGCCGCCATGCCCAAACAGGGGAAACAGTGATATTCGCCGAAGAAGCTGACAGCTTTCTTTCCTGCCGCTCCTCAGACGGGAATCCAAGATGGTGCCGGCTCCCCTGCTGATTCACCTCACGGCTCCTCTTAGTATGTCGGCCGCAAAAAAATTAACCACTCGGCACACAGACTGCCACTAGATGGAAACCCTGCTCCACAGCTGGATGAGGGTGAGTCATCTCCACCTGACTCCCCTACTACTCGTAGCCCTGCTAAATCCAAACGCTCCAGAGGAGCACAGGATCTGACCATCTCCACCATAGAGCCTGAACAGCCAGCTCCCACAAATACCCCTCTCAGCCTGTATCTGCCGGTGACATGAAAATTATGCTTCTGTCACTAAGGGAATCGCTGCATTTGGATCTAACCTCAATGCTGGATAAATTATCTCTCTCCATTCAGCATGTACAGCACAGGGTCTCCATATTAAAAACAGGATTGGAGAACTGTCCTCTGGCCATAACACCCTAGTGGAGAGTCACTCTGCACAAGCTGAGGAAATACAATTGATCAAAATTAAAATTGCTGACCTAGAAGACCATTCCCACAGGAACAATATTAAATTTAGAGGATCCCAGTGACCTTGCTATTGGCAGGATTCAAAGGATCGCCAAGTCTCCATCGCTACCCTACTCTGTTCCACGTGACGTCTTAGCCCGCATACACTTCTTCCGCACAAAAGAAGCGGTGACGGCTGCTGGCAGACCTAACCTAACCTATCAGCCGCTTATAATGGTGTATATCTGTTTGTGGATCTCTCTCAAGCTACCATACAAAACCGCCGCAAGCGGATCCCCCTAACTACTATTCTACGGCAACACAATGTCCTCTACAAATGGGGATTTCCAACAAAGTTACTGATTACTCATCGTGGAAAATTGTTTTCGGTCGACTCGGTCGACTCAGGCTTCCCCTTACTACAAGAATGGCGTCTACTGCCTCCTGCTTCTCCACCACGGCCCTCCTCCACCCTTCAACCATCCTCAATGGATTGGGCCTGAATCCTGATGGCAGCTGGATCCAGTGCAGGTCCTCTCGCCTAACCTTCTGTATGGGCTCGGATAGCAGCTCCAACCACATTTTTGTTTGGATTCATCCACTTCCTTTGTCCTGCATTGCTGCATGACAAGTTCCAAGTTCTCTGACCATTTTCCCCCACATCATCAGCAATCATTGCTGACCATGTTTCTGCCTTTTTTGCAGAATTTTTTAATAAAATGTATCTTGTTCCCATTGTTGCTTTCCTTCTCCACGTTTTTCCACTTGTTTCTTCGCATTTTAACATCACAAGCTGTGCCTCATGTCTACACACCTCTACCGTACATTACCATGCTCTCTGATATTTCCTTTTTATCAAGAAAATACTCCCACCTACACTTCTTTTTTGGCTCCCACCATTGATGACCTTCCACAGTCACTCCTCCGAATCTCCTCCTCGTCCATTATTGAAACATGCCTCTTCAGTTAACTTCAATTAATGCTAAGGGACTGAATAGTCCTTACAAACGCTCAGCCCTCCTCCGTGAAGCAAAATCGCTCAAGACTGATGTTCTTCTAGTCCAAGAAACCCATTTTACTACTACCAAACCACCGAAAATTCATTTAAAGGACTTCCCACATGTATTCCTGTCTTCATCAGAAAAGAAGAAAGCTGGAGTACTAGTTGCAATCCACTCATCAGTCTCCTTCCAACTGACTGGCTGTATTTCAGACCCCTTGGGTAGATATATAATTCTTGTATGTATAATAAATAACGTGCCTTACACTATTGTTAACTTGTATTCTCCAAATGTGGGGCAGACCAAATTTCTACGTAAACTCTTCCGCCTCCTTACGACACATCGTCAGGGTATTTTACTAGTTGGTGGAGACTTCAATGCGGTCACTGACCCTCTTGTGGACTCCACCGCAGTGAATGCCCGCTCACACCAATCCTTAAGTAAACTTTTTCATAGCTTTGGCCTGCTCGACATATGGAGATGTCAACACGGTACCGAAAGGAACTATATCTTTTTCTCATATGCTCACAATTCCTATTCGAGGATAGATATGTTTTTAACTGATCTCAAATCACTACCAACATTGATCTCTTCCACTATTGAAACTATCTCATGGTCCGACCATGGCCCTATAACGATCAGTGTTGAGGACCATATCCGACAGAGCTCTACTTATATTTGGAGACTTAATACCTTTCTTCTATCCCATCCAGAGATCTCCCAACAGATCCTAGATGCTCAAAAATATTTTTTTGATTTCAATGATCTTCCCGGCACTGATCGCTACACATTATGGAATGCTCATAAAGCATATATCAGAGGTGTTATGATCAAAGTAAGTTCCTACCTGAAAAAAACGATCTTCTGAAATTGCACAATTACTGATCTAAATTACTAACACAGAAGAGCTCAATAAAAGGTCTCCTTCCCATCAATTATCTGCCACCCTTCTGGAATTGTGACAAAAACTGCGATTATTCCTCCACAAATATGAATACTCTTTAAAACGCGTTAAAGCAGACTCCTGTGCCCTTGACAACAAAGCCAGTTCCTTTCTAGCTAAACGACTGAAAACCCGCTCCCATAATTGTAGATTAACTCACCTCACTGACCCAGCCGCTGGGACCAAAACCACCCATCCTCTACAGATGGCTGCTATTTTTAAACAATACTACCAATCTCTTTATAATCTCCGTGATGACCCCACTACTCACCAGCCCACTACCACACAAATTGACTCATTTCTTAGCTCTGTCCACCTTTCGCTCCTAAGGACAGAACAAACATCAGACTTATCAACCCCTTTAACAACTCATGAGATAATTCTAGCCGTTGATTCCCTCCCCTCACATAAATCTCCGGGACCCGATGGTTACCCTAATGAATACTACAAATGCTTCAAACACACGTTAGCGCCACACCTCTGTGAGATCTTCAATCGAACCATGTCTTTGGGCTCATTCCCACAAGAAATGCTTCAGGGAACTATAGTGACCATTCCTAAACCAGGTAAAGACCCCTCTTCCCCCAGTAACCACAGACTGATATCACTTCTAAATACCGACGTCAAAATCTACGCCAAGATACTCTCCAACAGACTCATACACATCCTCCCACAACTGATTAACCCTGACCAGGCGGGCTTTGTCCACGGCCGTCAGGCCCCTGATGGCACACGGCACTTATTGAATATCTTAAAACATGTAGAACTCAACAAGGTTCCCTCCCTCTTTCTCTCTTTGGACGCCGAAAAGGCGTTTGATAGGATAAATTGGGATTTTATGAGAGCAGTTTTACAAAAATTTGGTTTTGTAGGCCCTATACTGAACGCCATCATGGCTCTATACTCCACACCTAATGCAAAAGTACTCACCTCAGGGTTCCTCTCTGATGAACTCTTGATCACTAATGGCACTCGTCAGGGCTGTCCCCTTTCACCCAAGATAGGTCTCTTTGCTGACAATATTGTCATTATTCTCTCACGTCCTCTATCATCCCTTTCCGCTGTACAACACCTCCTAGAACAATTTAGCAAAGTCTCCTACTACAAGGTGAACAACACGAAGTCCCACCTCCTAGGCCTCAATATACCCCCCAGCTGAAAAGATTCTTTGAAAGCCACATTCCCCTATTCCTGAGCGGACACATCCCTTACATACTTAGGCATCCAACTCCAATCATCGACATCAAAAATATACAAATATAACTACAAACCGCTCCTTCAATCTATACCGAAAGAGCTAACCTCGCTCTCCAAATTCTACCTCACAGTATGTGGTAGAGTAGCGGCGTTTAAAATGCTGCTCTTTCCTAAATTCCTCTACATCTTTAGAACCCTTCCCATAACCCCTCCTACCTCCTTCTTTACTCACCTCCAAAAAATAATTATCTGTTTCATATGGAACAATAAGAAACCTAGATGTACTTTGCACATCCTCTATAAACATAAATCTATGGGGGGACTCGCTCTCCCCAACATTGCTAAATACCACGCGGCCACGATACTAGCCCAAGTACAACATTGGTGTCAAAACCCTCGAGACAAATTGTGGCCCAAATGGAACTTTCTTTACTACCTCACTCCTCCATTGTTAATCTCCTGTTATCATTTAAAGTATCTACAATCCCTCTATGCTTGCCGTTCCCTACAATACAAACCACACTTTCCACTTGGAATGCTTTGCCTACATCCTATCCATGTACCAAATCCTCCCATACATTTCTCACTCCGCTCAGTTTCATAGAGCACTGCATTCCTCACCTAAACTTGGTGCACTGGAGAACTTCAGGCATTTCTCACATTCAGGACCTTTATACCCAAAGTACTTTTTCTCTACAAAGTCTTTTATTTGTTTTTTCAAAATAAACAATCAATTATACCATATCACATATATGTTTCATTTAAACATTTTGGTGTCCACCAGATCTGAAGCAGTCCTCCCAATATTTTAGTCTATTAATCTCCGAAACCATTTCAAGCATATAATGTAATAAAACCACCCCAAAAAGGCAACCTCCTCCGAAAATCGAGTTACATAGGCGCTCCTACTCATTCATTTTATTAATACATATACTCAGTAATTAATTGTGACAAACTATAGTAATTTCCATACAACCTTCACCCAAGTTCTAACTATAAAACTTAACATATAAATATTATCTTATTCTAATATCTAAAATAATTCATTCCGTGTGGCCATAATTCATTGACTCTATGTGATAGCACCAACATCATTTTTCAGTGATCTCAGTAAAAAAGGTGTTCTCATTTTATTACATCACCATTGAGATAGTGCCTACCCTTAACCTCAATGGCTTTAACCCTGTGAAAAAGCAATTCGAAATCCCTCAATAAGCTCTCCCATTGAAAATTGACACGTAGCTATATCCCAAACCCCTAGTGAAATAGACCTTATGGCCTAGTCAATTACTAGAATTATATCCTTGTGCGGTAACCCCTACTCTTCAATGAATAATTAAACAGTGCAAAATAGGGCACAAAACGTGCTTTTTAAAAAAAAATGTCTTCTATGAGATGACCACCATATGTAATACAAATGTGACATGATATATTGAAAATAATTTATCAACAGGAGGTCCCAATCCCCGACACACACTAACATATATTCGGGAGCCCCTAGGAGTGGCCCGTTTTGAAAAGGTTTCAATCCATAATTAAAAATAATTCCTAAAACCCAACTTCTTACTCGCCTTACCTCCGGATATTTTGGGCCCCACATCTTGGGGTGGACGTACTCTCCCCAGAGTTTTAGAGTGTTATCTGGAAACACCATAAAAAATTCATCCCTCAACACACAACCACATAAGAAAAACCAATAAGAAAGGGAGAGAAAAAAAAGAGAAGAAAAAAAAGGATTAAGAAAAAGATAGGAAAAAGAAAGAAAGGCGAGGAAGAAGGTCTTCCCTAAGCATTGGTCTCACTCCAGCTTATAGTCATATCCAAGACCGGATCAGGCCACAGCCGTCACTCCCATATATCGAATCCCTGGTGACCAGGCA